>NC_134499.1:10790319-10936039 GCF_040206685.1 Ascaphus truei
ATTTCCTTTTTGTGTCAATTAAATCCCCCAAAGAGAAAAAGTTTGTGAAAATAGGATAAACTAATCTTAAACTAATCACTAATATTGTCCAAAAATACAAATCTTTCACCACCACTGAGCACCTGATTATTTTCATGGACTGTTTCTCTCCCCGGCACCGGAGGGGTTAGGTTATCATTTCGCAGCAAGCTCGTACGGAGTTAAGAAACTGACTGGGGGGAAACCAATGATATCTGGTTACTTCAAGGAAATAGATCAATCGCAGTATTTATTGGAAGTGTTTTCAGTCAACTTCAGCTGGTCATTCCAATCTCATGAACGTGGCGGGGGGAGAGAAGGAAAAAAAAGCTTGTTTAGGCGCAGGAGAGCACGAGAAAACGTGGATCCGTGGAGTGGCAGGAATAGGAAGCGTGGCAGGAATAGGAAGCCTCCTAGTGATCCGTCTGCTCCGGGATTTGGAGGGAGCTTTAAAAAGGAGTGAAACCAGAGAGGTGCTGAGCTGTCTGCAACGCTCAGGGCTGAAAACAAAACAGAAGCAAAGTGGAGTTTGCGTTGAGGACAAGGTGAGGCACTGTGCTCATAGGTGTACGCACGGCAGGGGGGCTCAACGCCTGTCCTCAAGATCCCCCCCAACAGGTCAGGTTTTCAGGATGTCCCTGCTTCAGCACAGGTGGGCTAGCGTTGAGAGCCCCTGCCGTACGGGGAAGGCGTAGAAATGTATACACTTACAGCCTATCATGTAATCGTGCCATTACCGATTCAATGTCTTGATCGTTATCTCTCCGGGACAGGGATTCACCGGTAACGTGGTTCCGTAAGTAAACGCGTGGCTGACCTTGTTTCAACCAAACAATGAAATAGCCGGCTCTGTTAACCCTCTCAGTTAAAGGGTCGCTGAATTGGGCAGGAGAAATGCAGCAGGTTAAGCAAAGAAGAAAGAAAACCCTGTTGGTTTTAAATTGGATTTTTCTGCTTTGGTAATAACAATAATAACTTTATTTCATATAGTGCTCTTTCTCCCAATGGGACAGACAGCGCGTCACAATGACAGTATAGCGTGCGGTGCACAGCGCATAGGAATGTTACAGACACAGTCCCTGCCCCGCAGAGCTTACACTCTGTTTTGGGGTTTTGGTGCCCTAGGCACAGGTAAGGCTGATGCTATTTTGCCCCTCCTGTTTTGCAGCCGGAAGACTTTAGTAAGTAGACCCCATAATCGCTCTGTAGCTTGATGTCCGGGTAATGGCTTCACAGTTACCTCCTGTATGTTTCAAACCTATCAGCTGAAAGGGTTAATGGTGGTTGATAGTGCTGGGTTAGGATGTTGCTCAATGACTGGCAGTGCATACAGTATGTGTTCCGTTAAGTGCATCCATAGCGGTGCGCGTAGCGTGGAATTACTGCAGCAGGAGCTCCGTGGGCTGTGTACCCAATCTAGCGTCAACTCCCACCCACCCGGGCCATGCTGTTGACGTCTATAGGGTAACGTGTGATGCTGGGGCTATTGCAGGGTGCAATGTATCTGAAGTGCGTGATCCTATGGAAGTATGTGGGGTAACTGGTGTGTGCAGGGCAGCGGACAGATTTCTCCGAAGCCCAGGATTGAGGGGGGGGGGGGGGGGTTGCGGACCCTCCGGTTGTTGGGAGGTCAGGGCCCTCAAATTGCTGGGCGGTGGGGGGGGGGGGAAGGGTTAGGGATCCTCAAATTTTTGAGTGGTGGGGAAGGGTTGACCCTCAGGTTGTTGATCATGAGGGGTGGGGGGTTCAAGGCCCCTCAAGTTGTTGAGCAGGGATGGGGGGGGGGGGGATTCAGGGACCGTCAAGTTGTTAGCGGTTTGTTTAAACTCTAGCATCCGAGGTGTCCTGGTAACATTTAGATTGCACTGGGCTCTAGGGAGAGCGCCATTTTAACCTCCCGCACACTTAATACACTTACATCTTCCGGACGGAGTATTAGATTTTTTTTTTTTTTTTAAAGTTAAAACTCGTTGAAAATGGGCAAATCGAGATTAAACAAGAGGCAAAACAATGGCGACAGCAAGCACCCCGGCTTTAAAATCTATGGAGCAACGAATGTATATAATAGGGGGATACTATCAAAGTTTGGGGCAACTGGTATGAGGAAGTGATGCTATTGAAGTTTATAGAGGCAAATAATTTGTATAAGAAGGTAACTAACTTTAAAGCTCAAGCAGTGAAAACGTTTGAATCTCCGTGTTCAGCCTTCTCGTGATGCTTAGAATGTTATTTATATAGGGCGTGGCCTACCACGTTACCATGGCGACACGCCATCGGAGACAAGGTAAGTGTAAGGAATCCACACCTCAGTTTACTGCTTACCTTGCCTCACAGACCTGTGCAGTCCTGGAACACTCCGCTGGTATCTACTGCAGCTGTGCAAGCTATCACTGCAACCTAGCCTTGTACTCACTCATTGGAGCAGTGCCTTCACACCCTCCTCCGGGGATTGGCCCGCTGGCCTTAAAGTACTGCATCCCCACAATCCTCCTCTGCCGAGCATAGTCCTTCCTGGATGTCACCGAGTGTTCTGCCACAAGCCCCTGGCTCGTTACTACTCTGTTTTGTCCTAGTTCCTGTCTCCTGTGCTGAAGCGGAGTACTCTCCTTGTTGACTTCAGCTCCTTGTTTCCTGAGACCGGCTGCTAGTGTCACGCAACGGTCTGTTCCTGTCTCCTGTGCTGAAGCGGAGGTTTCCCCAGTGTTGTCTTCAGCTCCTTGGTTCCTGGGGCCTGCTGCTCATTCTCTATTGCAGAGGCCGTGTCCTGGTTCCTGCGCTGAAGCGGAGGATTCTCCAGCCCGCTCAGGACTCTTGTGCTGAAGCACTGATCTACCACTGCTGCCAGGCGGTGTGCCCACTCCGGTCTACCTATCACTTCCTGAGACCAGTACCATGGGCCATGGTCGCCGCACGCGCGGAGTCCACTTCCACGCTCCTAAGCTGAAGCAGGAACTCCTGACTACCTGTTGCCGAATTCCTGCTTGAACAACGTTTACCCTGATGTCTCCAGTCCTGACCATGGCTTGTCCACTTACGATGCTGCCTTCTCCAGTCCCGACCCTGCTACGTACGACTACGAACTGCGCAATCCGGATCAGCCTGCGCGGTCTAAGGTCGGTGCTTTCACAACCCCACCTCAGCCACGCGGTCCGACCCACGTTTGTGGCGAGCACAACCGTGACAGTAAGAGAATTTGCAGAGGCTTCGCGCGTTCCCTCTGCATTTAATTGAAATGCTTTGGGGAAGAGTGCGGGGCCTCTGTAAGCGCTGTGCCCCCCCCCCCTGAAAATCTTACGCCCCCCCCTGGGGGGCACACACCCCTGTTCTATATAGATATGTGAACTTGGAGAAGTATGTCATATATTCTTATCCCATACAGGCTTTTTCATGTGTGTGGGGGGGGGGTTTCGGTGATTATTTTTTCATAAAATCAGTGTTTTTTTATTTTTTTTGCGTTTTCTACCACTCCTCTTAGAATTCGGAAATTACGAAGAGTCATGTGATTTTGCCTACACCACCAGCGGGTCTAAATGTATTCAGAATTGCACGTTGATATTATAAAGAACATTTACGAGAATGCCACAACAAACATTAGATTACATGAAAATACAACCAAGATAAAGGTCAGCAATAGAGTGCTAGAGGGAGACATCATGTCACCAGGATCAGCAAGGGAGTACGAGAGGGAGACACTGTGTCCCCAGGATCAGCAAAGGAGTACGAGAGGGAGACACTGTGTCCCCAGGATCAGCAAGGGAGTACGACAGGGAGACACTGTGTCCCCAGGATCAGCAAGGGAGTAAGAGAGGGAGACACTGGTGACACAGTATCAGCAAGGGAGTACGAGAGGGAGACACTGGTGACACAGTATCAGCAAGGGAGTACGAGAGGGAGACACTGGTGACACAGGATCAGCAAGGGAGTACGAGAGGGAGACACTGTGTCCCCAAGATCAGCAAGGGAGTACGAGAGGGAGACACTGTGTCCCCAGGATCAGCAAGGGAGTACGAGAGGGAGACACTTTGTCACCAGGATCAGCAAGGGAGTACGAGAGGGAGACATCATGTCACCAGGATCAGCAAGGGAGTACGACAGGGAGACACTGTGTCCCCAGGATCAGCAAGGGAGTACGAGAGGGAGACACTGTGTCAACAGGATCAACAAGGGAGTAAGAGAGGGAGACACTATGTCACCAGGATCAGCAAGGGAGTACGAGAGGGAGACACTGTGTCACCAGGATCAGCAAGGGAGTACGAGAGGGAGACACTGGTGACACAGTATCAGCAAGGGAGTACGAGAGGGAGACACTGTGTCACCAGGATCAGCAAGGGAGTACGAGAGGGAGACACTGGTGACACAGGATCAGCAAGGGAGTACAAGAGGGAGACACTATGTCACCAGGATCAGCAAGGGAGTACGAGAGGGAGACACAGTGTCACCAGGATCAGCAAGGGAGTACGAGAGGGAGACACTATGTCACCAGGATCAGCAAGGGAGTACGAGAGGGAGACACTATGTCACCAGGATCAGCAAGGGAGTACGAGAGGGAGACACTATGTCACCAGGATCAGCAAGGGATTACGAGAGGGAGACACTATGTCACCAGGATCAGCAAGGGAGTACGAGAGGGAGACACCATGTCACCAGGATCAGCAAGGGAGTACGAGAGGGAGACACTATGTCACCAGGATCAGCAAGGGAGTACGAGAGGGAGACACTATGTCACCAGGATCAGCAAGGGAGTACGAGAGGGAGACACTATGTCACCAGGATCAGCAAGGGAGTATGAGAGGGAGACACTATGTCACCAGGATCAGCAAGGGAGTACGAGAGGGAGACACTATGTCACCAGGATCAGCAAGGGAGTACGAGAGGGAGACTCTATGTCACCAGGATCAGCAAGGGAGTGCGACATGGAGACACAGTGTCACCAGGATCAGCAAGGGAGTGCGACATGGAGACACAGTGTCACCAGGATCAGCAAGGGAGTGTGCGACAGGAAGACAGTGTCACCAGGATCAGCAAGGGAGCACGAGAGGGAGACACTGTGTCACCAGGATCAGCAATGGAGTGTGACATGGAGACACAGTGTCACCAGGATCAGCAATGGAGTGCGACAGGGAGACACCGTGTCACCAGGATCAGCGAGGGAGTGTGACAGGGAGGCACCGTGTCACAAGGATCAGCGAGGGAGTGTGACATGGAGACACCGTGTCACCAGGATCAGCAAGGGAGGGCGGCAGGGAGACACCGTGTCACCAGGATCAGCAAGGGAGTGTGACAGGGAGGTACCGTGTCACCAGGATCAGCAAGGGAGTGTGACAGGGAGACACAGTGTCACCAGGATCAGCAAGGGAGTGTGACAGGGAGGCACCGTATCACCAGGATCAGCAAGAGAGTGTGACAGGGAGACACCGTGTCACCAGGATCAGCAAGGGAGTGTGACAGAGAGGCACCGTGTCACCAGGATCAGCAAGAGAGTGTGACAGGGAGGCACCGTGTCACCAGGATCAGCAAGGTAGTGTGACAGGGAGGCACCGTGTCACCAGGATCAGCAAGGTAGTGTGACAGGGAGGCACCGTGTCACCAGGATCAGCAAGTGAGTGTGACAGGGAGGCACCGTGTCACCAGGATCAGCAAGGGAGTGTGACAGGGAGGCACCGTGTCACCAGGATCAGCAAGGGAGTGTGACAGGGAGGCACCGTGTCACCAGGATCAGCAAGGGAGTGTGACAGGGAGGCACCGTGTCACCAGGATCAGCAAGGGAGTGTGACAGGGAGGCACCGTGTCACCAGGATCAGCGAGGGAGTGTGACAGGGAGACACCGTGTCACCAGGATCAGCGAGGGAGTGTGACAGGGAGGCACCGTGTCACCAGGATCAGCGAGGGAGTGCGGCAGGGAGACACCGTGTCACCAGGATCAGTAAGGGAGTGCGGCAGGGAGACACCGTGTCACCAGGATCAGCAAGGGAGTGCGACAGGGAGGCACCGTGTCACCAGGATCAGCAAGGGAGTGTGACAGGGAGGCACCGTGTCACCAGGATCAGCAAGGGAGTGTGACAGGGAGACACCGTGTCACCAGGATCAGCAAGGGAGTGTGACAGAGAGGCACCGTGTCACCAGGATCAGCAAGGGAGTGTGACAGGGAGGCACCGTGTCACCAGGATCAGCAAGGGAGTGTGACAGGGAGGCACCGTGTCACCAGGATCAGCGAGGGAGTGTGACAGGGAGGCACCGTGTCACCAGGATCAGCGAGGGAGTGTGACAGGGAGACACCGTGTCACCAGGATCAGCGAGGGAGTGTGACAGGGAGACACCGTGTCACCAGGATCAGCGAGGGAGTGTGACAGGGAGGCACCGTGTCACCAGGATCAGCGAGGGAGTGCGGCAGGGAGACACCGTGTCACCAGGATCAGTAAGGGAGTGCGACAGGGAGGCACCGTGTCACCAGGATCAGCAAGGGAGTGTGACAGGGAGGCACCGTGTCACCAGGATCAGCAAGGGAGTGTGACAGGGAGACACCGTGTCACCAGGATCAGCAAGGGAGTGTGACAGGGAGGCACCGTGTCACCAGGATCAGCAAGGGAGTGTGACAGGGAGACACCGTGTCACCAGGATCAGTGAGGGAGTGCAACAGGGAGGCATCGTGTCACCAGGATCAGCGAGGGAGTGTGACAGGGAGGCACCGTGTCACAAGGATCAGCAAGGGAGTGTGACAGGGAGGCCAATAAACAGAAAGGCGACCGGACATCGCAAGGCCAGAAAGCTCATTTGACGAGAACAGTTGCCACGCTATGGGCATTTAAATCACAGGCCAGGACATCACTGTTGTCGTTCTTTAATACATTTAGCAAATATTATAGATTGGACATTCAAGCCTCAGCTGAGGCGAGCTTTGGTCGGGCGATTCTTCGATCTGTTCTATATAAATACATTTGTTGAAGCAGATCCGGTGTATGGTCCGTTCCATCCATATGTTAGTGACTGGGTATGTCCCTATGGTGCTCACTGCCATGGGGAACCGGAGAAGAGAACGTGTGTTGTTGGCTTAATTATATTTTCCTGGAACGCATCTGTGGCAGTGGGCACATATTTGCCCTCACTGCAGTATGTTCTAATGATGTCCCCGTTGTGTTTTCCAGCTATGGGAGAGACCCGGGAATTCCCGCAGGTAGTGGGAGGGGTCTTTTATGCCACCACTTGTAGAATAATGGGTTCCCGCTGACCATACATTCCTGCTGGACCTAAAGAGGGGGTTCTCTGCCTGAGGGTTGCAAGGCTGTGGAAAGTGAAACTCTTTGTGGTCTGGAGGCTTTTGGGACAAAGGTTGCTGTGGACGATAAAATTACAGACACAACCACAGCACTCACATTGTACTACAGACAGTAATGAAAGTGGGATAGTACTAATAGGTCTGGAGAACCACTACTTTCTCATTTATAATTCCAGAGTAACGCTACTGGAGGGGTGGTTCTCAGAAGCGGGAGGGGTGGTTCTCAGAAGCGGGAGGGTGGCAACAGCCGGTTTAATGTGCAGGTGGGTGGGGGGAGCGACAGGCCATATTGTTCTGGTGTAGTCTTTCTGTGCAGGGATTGAACTCGGCGGAGGAACGTGCTGGGATGGGACAGCCCCCTGCACCCCCAGGCCCGACACACTGCTCCCCCCCTCCCCAGGTCCGGCACACTGCTCCCCCCCCCCCCCAGGCCCGGCACACTGCTCACCACCCCATGGCCCGGCATGCTGCTCACCCCTAGGCCCGGCACGCTGCTCACCCCCAGGCCTGGCTCACTGCTCCCCCCAGGCCCAGCACACTGCTCCCCCCCCAGGCCCGGCACACTGCTCCCCCCCCAGGCCCGGCACACTGCTTCTTCCTCCCCAGGCCCGGCACACTGCTTCTTCCCCCCCAGGCCCGGCACGCTGCTCACCCCCACCAGGCCCGGCACACTGCTCCCCCCAGCACACTGCTCACCTCTAGGCCCAGCACACTGCTCGACCCCCCCCCCCCCCAAGCACGGCACACTGCTATCCCCCCCCCCCCCCCGCCCCCGCACACTGCTCCCAGCCCTTTCCCCCGTCTGCGGTCCTCACCACTATTTTGGTCACTGACAAACGTATGGTTCCACTTTCTATTTAAAGAAAAATGGGTTTATTTTAGGAAGCCTTTCTCCCGTTCTGCTTTCTAAGAATTGATATTGTATGGTCAGAATAGCTATTTTAATCACTGTAACATGCATTGAAAAAACACCGTGCCACTATTTTTTTTTTCACTTCGACCACTGCACATAGAATAAATAACGTTTAAAACAGTGGTTACTAAAACTTCATGTTGAACATAATTTCCTTGACATTTGGCTGGGGGGTTAATGACACCAATAGGAAGCCACAACCGATGGTCCGCCATTTGGCAGCCATTTTGTTTCCCCTGAGGGAGATTTAAACCCGGTAAGTATCTCGGGAACCAGGGGAATCCCCGGAGCTGAAAATAGTGGTGTTTGTCTCTGAGAAGCCTCCAGTAGGATAAGAGAACGTGCTCCTCTAACAGGACAGTCACACACGTGCTCCTCTAACAGGACAGTCACACGTCTCTGTGTGCCAAGAAAATGAGCAAACAAAGGATCCGATCTAATCTATCAACATTAATTACTGGCAAACAGGCTTCTCACCCTCCAGCATTTACCATGGAAATAATACGTCAGTCCGCCCCACTTAAACACACACCTGTCCTGTTGTACACTTGCGTCCTTGGTATTGAAAATCTGGGCGGGATAGGTGCGCGTTAACCTTTTGAGTAACACCCGATGTACCCTGTACATCCAGGGGACAGCGTGGTCAATATCAGTCCACAAGAACTACCCACAGGTCAGGTTTTCAGGAAATCCCTGCTTCAGCACAGGATGTTTAATTAGTGGCTCAGTCTCTGATTGCACCACCTGTGCTGAAGCAGGTATATCCTGAACACCTGACCGGTTAGTAGCTCTTGAGGAGTGGAGTTGGCCACCCCTGGTCTAGGGGCTTTACGATGTACGAGGACATATTAAAAAAGGCTTGTTTCCTTGGGGGGGGGAGGGGGGGGAGACTGGGGAGGGGGGGAGACTGGGTTGGAGGGGAAGACTGGGGAGGGGGGGAGGGGAAGACTGGGGAGGGGGGGGGGAGACTGGGGTGGAGGGGAGGGGGGGATCCCATTCACCGCTCCAATGGAGCACTCTCCACTCCCGTTCACGTCCCGGGGCGAACCGTCCCCCTCGACCTCACGATCGGCACAACACGTCATCATGAGTGTCGCCAACGGGGCCCTCGAAGGGTTAAAGTATCTGTTGCCTCCCGTTACCATAATATTGCCATGACTGCGCGCGACCTTGATCACGTGCTGGAGGACAGAATTGCTTCCAGCTGTGGCGTCCGTACACATCTGGTGGCAGGAAGTAAGCGCTTTCATCTGTTTCTCCGTATAGAGCCCGGGTTGTACTTTGTGTATTTACATTGATTGTATTTGGGGGGTGGGGGGGGGGGGGTTACACAGCGTGCTGGTGATGAGGGTGCAGAGTGCACTTATTGGAAAGTAAAGCGGACGACCCTTTTTATAACATATCTCCCGTTACGGTCCGTATTGATCTCGTTGGCGGCCTTTCCCACTCCTGCTGATTCGGTGAGTCGCACTCCTTTTCAGAGACTTGGGGGCAATCCGAGCGATTTTCCTTTGGCGACTTGTTTTTAACATAGGTTTGAAGCCGGGTGTCTCCGCAGCTTAACCCCGATTCCTTTCGGCTCCGGGGACCCCCTGATTCCAGAGATACCGGAGTAGGGGGTGCTGGTCTCCGCTCTGCTAGCAGGGTTCGGGTAATGGCGGCGTTTCACAGCTCTGCGACACGATAGGAAGCCGTGATGTCATCCGGTGCAGCTTTCTATTGGCCCGCGTGATGCGGGAGCTTTAAACTTTGCAGAGATACCGGTACCAGCTTAGGAGGTCAGTATCTCGGGAAGCAGGGGGTCCCCCAAGCTGAAATTAATGGGGGGCAGCTCCAGAGACCCCGTACTTCAATAAAAACGGCTTGAACTGCTCCTTTTAACGGAGTCTCGGGGTGAAAAACACTAACTTTTCGCTTCAAAAACATTTTACCTCCCATTTCTTACAGGGTGGGAACGTGAGCCCCCGGAGCTTGAAACATGCTATGTCCAGCTCTGGGAACTCCTTGGTTACAGAGATTACTTACTGGTGAAGGTACTAGCGTCCAATCCCCTCCAGGGGAGACAAAATGGCAGCTTAAATCACTTGTGTCACGTGGGCCAATAGGATGCTGCATTACGCTGGGGATTTCGATACTAGCAAGAAACGCCAGTACCTTTCCCAGTAAGTATGTTGGGGAGGGTAGGGGTTCCCCGGAGCTGAAAATAGCACTGCTCAGCTTTGGGGATCCCCTGCTTCCCAACCTGTAAAAACTAAGTAGGGCTAGGTAAGGGTGTCCCGCTGCAGACCAAGCAATATCCTACATGTGTTTTATTTTTTAAATAAATCAGTTCTGTACTATGAGAAAATACTTGTAGCATTTAAAAAAAAAAAAAAAACTCTGAATTACATTTTTATTGTATTATAATGTAACAAGCCTTTTTTGTTTCTATAGCAACCATTTCCCAAGTCATATCCCCTTCCTCCTCTGAAACAGGCACTGGCACACCCCTTTTCCCTGCCCTCTCTCTAGCAGTGCATCAATTGTATATAGTGACTGCCTGGTCACCTGATCTTCCCCACAGAACCATCTTTGGTCCACTTTTTACTGACAGCCATTTAGTAAACCCCCAAGCTGAATATTCGCCGATCGGTAACTTAGCTAATTACTTATCATCGCGTGGATTGTATTGATGCATATATTAAAGGTGGGGAAATAATTTTAAAAAAAAGTCGTCTTGGGCTGCTGCTTTAAGGCGCCATTTTTTTGGTCCCCCATTGTCACGGTAGACCAGGTCTTTTAACACATTTTATATTTAAGGGATCAGTCAATAGGCAAAACAAGGCAGTGAAATAAAAGGAGGTTTATTTGGATAAGACTTCAGAAACACACAATACAAAGAATATACACACTTCCTGGGGTCTGGGGATTGAGAAAAAGACTTTTCTAGTTGCAGGACGACTGCTTCAGCAAAAGGCATTGACTTGTTCACTCCACATCACTGGAATAAGCCTGGAACAGGTAACCTTGCTCCTCAGAACCAGTCCTCCGCTTTGGCTAGGAGACCCTGGCACCTCAATGCTCCTGGGAAACCCTTCCGGCGCTTCACTGGACAAGTCCCAGGATTACCTACAAGTCTGAAAAGACTGAGAGAGCCTGAGACCCAACGAGCTCTGAGTGCGGTAGCCCCCTTTATAGACTACCGGGTCCTATGTTTTAACATTGAGTGTGAGAACCTCTCCCACCAGCCAATCAGAGCAGGGCTCATCTGGCTGATGACAGGGAAAGGGGTGGGCCAACCCATATCTTACTCATGTCAATCTGCGGGGGAGGCTCCACAGAGTCTGAGAGAATCAAAATTACTTTTGGGCCTGTTCCTCTGCCCCTCCTTGCTACCAAATGGCCCGACACCTCTGACATCCTGGGTCTCCTTTGAGCCCAGATGTCTATGCAGACATCCTGGCTCCTATGCAAATGCTGGCTGCATGGATTTCTATACCTACAGTATAACACCCTATAAACCATACTTTTAATAAATTATAAACCTTGGAGAACCATACCAGGTCCTGGGGTACCCCTAAACCAGGGACCCCTTTTCTAAGGATATTAAACATTTCATTTGGCTGTTTCCTTCCTGGGCTTGGCTGAAGCAGGGCACCTTGCTGGCGAGTTGCGGTTACGTTTTTAAGGGGAGATATTGCCGGGGCAATGTGCCTACATGTATCCTAAAATCATGCCTGATTGTCGGATACATTTATCGGGGGACCAGTAACTCTGTTCCCCGACCTGGGATGCACATTCTGACACCACGTTCTCCGCAAAAAAACCCTTAAAACTCAGGCACCAGAAATCCCTGCTCGATTTTATGCACGGAAAGGGAAAACCACAAAAAAATCACAACCCTACTTGGCATTCTTATCCCACAACCCTGCAGGGGGCCGTACATGGGAACATGGTTACAGAAAATACATGGTTTTATCTTACTGGACACAAGAGCTAACCCTCTTGGCCCATTACCCACAGTCTCTAGAGGCAACCGGCCGGGCTTCACCTTTATTAATGAAGACCCGCTACCTCCGACCGTCACAACCATATCTCACCGATTTGGTGTCCTAGAAAGTTAACCTCTACATTGGCACCAGATGGGTATGGTATATATTGCAGAATAAAGCCTGGTGCGCACTTGGTTTCTGACCAGACTTACACAGTTGCAGGTGTTGAAGAATGAATAATTCCCCCCTCGGCTGGGGGTAAACGGACCATTTCTGGAACCTGGCATTGAAACGCAGTGAGGTTGTCTGGTATTTCGGAGGGAAAGGGGAAGGATGTGGTTTGCGCACGGACCCAGGATATAAAGAAACGTCTTATGTTGATAAGACTCGTTAAGTAATACAGTTGTCATATGTTTATACTCTTTGAAAATTGTCATCTCCCTTTCATTGGCGTAATCCATTGTTGGGCAACAGGGGCCCTTGGGGATTTCACCTTAGAAAACCGCTGTCTCCAGTGCAGAGGGAGCGGAGATGTTGCTGGCGTGGATCGGAGCTTCTCCCTTCTCTCGCAACTGCTTAATGATGCTGCACTGACATACAGTACTGCCCGCTCCTGCGCTGATACATACAGTACTACCCGCTCCTGCGCTGATACATACAGTACTACCCGCTCCTGCGCTGATACATACAGTACTGCCCGCTCCTGCGCTGATACATACAGTACTGCCCGCTCCTGCGCTGATACATACAGTACTACCCGCTCCTGCGCTGATACATACAGTACTACCCGCTCCTGCGCTGATACATACAGTACTGCCCGCTCCTGCGCTGATACATACAGTACTGCCCGCTCCTGCGCTGATACATACAGTACTACCCGCTCCTGCGCTGATACTTACAGTACTGCCCGCTCCTGCGCTGATACATACAGTACTGCCCGCTCCTGCGCTGATACATACAGTACTGCCCGCTCCTGCGCTGATACATACAGTACTGCCCGCTCCTGCGCTGATACTTACAGTACTGCCCGCTCCTGCGCTGATACTTACAGTACTGCCCGCTCCTGCGCTGATACTTACAGTACTGCCCGCTCCTGCGCTGATACATACAGTACTGCCCGCTCCTGCGCTGATACATACAGTACTGCCCGCTCCTGCGCTGATACATACAGTACTGCCCGCTCCTGCGCTGATACATACAGTACTGCCCGCTCCTGCGCTGATACATACAGTACTGCCCGCTCCTGCGCTGATACATACAGTACTGCCCGCTCCTGCGCTGATACATACAGTACTGCCCGCTCCTGTGCTGATACATACAGTACTGCCCGCTCCTGTGCTGATACATACAGTACTGCCCGCTCCTGCGCTGATACATACAGTACTGCCCGCTCCTGCGCTGATACTTACAGTACTGCCCGCTCCTGCGCTGATACATACAGTACTGCCCGCTCCTGCGCTGATACATACAGTACTGCCCGCTCCTGCGCTGATACATACAGTACTGCCCGCTCCTGCGCTGATACATACAGTACTGCCCGCTCCTGCGCTGATACAGTACTGGTCGCTCCTGCGCTGATACATACAGTACTGCTTGCTCCTGCGCTGATACATACAGTACTGCCCGCTCCTGCGCTGATACTTACAGTACTGCCCGCTCCTGCGCTGATACTTACAGTACTGCCCGCTCCTGCGCTGATACATACAGTACTGCCCGCTCCTGCGCTGATACATACAGTACTGCCCGCTCCTGCGCTGATACATACAGTACTGCCCGCTCCTGCGCTGATACTTACAGTACTGCCCGCTCCTGCGCTGATACATACAGTACTGCCCGCTCCTGCGCTGATACATACAGTACTGCCCGCTCCTGCGCTGATACATACAGTACTGCCCGCTCCTGCGCTGATACTTACAGTACTGCCCGCTCCTGCGCTGATACATACAGTACTGCCCGCTCCTGCGCTGATACTTACAGTACTGCCCGCTCCTGCGCTGATACTTACAGTACTGCCCGCTCCTGCACTGATACATACAGTACTGCCCGCTCCTGCACTGATACATACAGTACTGCCCGCTCCTGCGCTGATACAGTACTGCTCGCTCCTGCGCTGATACATACAGTACTGCCCGCTCCTGCACTGATACATACAGTACTGCCCGCTCCTGCGCTGATACAGTACTGCTCGCTCCTGCGCTGATACATACAGTACTGCTCGCTCCTGCGCTGATACATACAGTACTGCCCGCTCCTGCGCTGATACTTACAGTACTGCCCGCTCCTGCGCTGATACATACAGTACTGCCCGCTCCTGCGCTGATACTTACAGTACTGCCCGCTCCTGCGCTGATACATACAGTACTGCCCGCTCCTGCACTGATACATACAGTACTGCCCGCTCCTGCGCTGATACAGTACTGCTCGCTCCTGCGCTGATACATACAGTACTGCTTGCTCCTGCGCTGATACATACAGTACTGCCCGCTCCTGCGCTGATACTTACAGTACTGCCCGCTCCTGCGCTGATACTTACAGTACTGCCCGCTCCTGCGCTGATACATACAGTACTGCCCGCTCCTGCGCTGATACATACAGTACTGCCCGCTCCTGCGCTGATACTTACAGTACTGCCCGCTCCTGCGCTGATACATACAGTACTGCCCGCTCCTGCGCTGATACATACAGTACTGCCCGCTCCTGCGCTGATACATACAGTACTGCCCGCTCCTGCGCTGATACTTACAGTACTGCCCGCTCCTGCGCTGATACATACAGTACTGCCCGCTCCTGCGCTGATACTTACAGTACTGCCCGCTCCTGCGCTGATACATACAGTACTGCCCGCTCCTGCACTGATACATACAGTACTGCCCGCTCCTGCACTGATACATACAGTACTGGCCGCTCCTGCGCTGATACAGTACTGCTCGCTCCTGCGCTGATACATACAGTACTGCTCGCTCCTGCGCTGATACATACAGTACTGCCCGCTCCTGCGCTGATACTTACAGTACTGCCCGCTCCTGCGCTGATACATACAGTACTGCCCGCTCCTGCGCTGATACATACAGTACTGCCCGCTCCTGCGCTGATACATACAGTACTGCCCGCTCCTGCGCTGATACATACAGTACTGCCCGCTCCTGCGCTGATACATACAGTACTGCCCACTCCTGCGCTGATACATACAGTACTGCCCGCTCCTGCGCTGATACATACAGTACTGCCCGCTCCTGCGCTGATACATACAGTACTGCCCGCTCCTGCGCTGATACTTACAGTACTGCCCGCTCCTGCACTGATACATACAGTACTGCCCGCTCCTGCACTGATACATACAGTACTGCCCGCTCCTGCACTGATACATACAGTACTGGCCGCTCCTGCGCTGATACAGTACTGCTCGCTCCTGCGCTGATACATACAGTACTGCTCGCTCCTGCGCTGATACATACAGTACTGCCCGCTCCTGCGCTGATACATACAGTACTGCCCGCTCCTGCGCTGATACATACAGTACTGCCCGCTCCTGCGCTGATACATACAGTACTGCCCGCTCCTGCGCTGATACATACAGTACTGCCCGCTCCTGCGCTGATACATACAGTACTGCCCGCTCCTGCGCTGATACATACAGTACTGCCCGCTCCTGCGCTGATACATACAGTACTGCCCGCTCCTGCGCTGATACATACAGTACTGCCCGCTCCTGCGCTGATACATACAGTACTGCCCGCTCCTGCGCTGATACATACAGTACTGCCCGCTCCTGCGCTGATACATACAGTACTGCCCGCTCCTGCGCTGATACATACAGTACTGCCCGCTCCTGCGCTGATACATACAGTACTGCCCGCTCCTGCGCTGATACATACAGTACTGCCCGCTCCTGCGCTGATACATACAGTACTGCCCGCTCCTGCGCTGATACATACAGTACTGCCCGCTCCTGCGCTGATACATACAGTACTGCCTGCTCCTGTGCTGATACATACAGTACTGCCCGCTCCTGCGCTGATACATACAGTACTGCCCGCTCCTGCGCTGATACTTACAGTACTGCCCGCTCCTGCGCTGATACATACAGTACTGCCCGCTCCTGCGCTGATACTTACAGTACTGCCTGCTCCTGTGCTGATACATACAGTACTGCCCACTCCTGCGCTGATACATACAGTACTGCCCGCTCCTGCGCTGATACATACAGTACTGCCCGCTCCTGCGCTGATACTTACAGTACTGCCCGCTCCTGCGCTGATACTTACAGTACTGCTCGCTCCTCTCCTGCGCTGATAAATACATGATAAATACATGTATGAATAATTAGTTCTAAAATGTGGTAAAAAGACCGTTGCCAACATTTTTAACAGGGTTAGAATTTCTTGGCCAGGTTCAGTGCTACTGCCTTATTTTTGATTAAAGTCACCGCACCCACTGGTAATGCCCATTTCCTCATCAGTCTATTGCTGTTCACTCTGCCTGTAGGTGCCGCCCGCCAAGCCATGAGCATGAAGCTGAACGAGAGGAGCATGGCGCATTATGCTACCTGTGACTCCCCTGCCGACCGTACTGGGTACCTCTACAAGAAGGGAGAGCGGCACACGGCCTATCAGAAGCGATGGTTCATCTTGAAGGGCAACCTCCTCTTTTATTTCGAGGAGCGGGAGAGCAAGGAGCCCATGGGTGTGGTGGTCCTGGAAGGCTGCACCGTTGAGCTGTGCCAGTCCAATGAGGAGTATGCCTTTGCCGTCAGGTTTGATAAGGCAGGCTCCCGGCCTTACATCCTGGCAGCCGAGAGCCAGGAGGAGATGGAGTGCTGGGTGAAGGCCCTGTCCAGGGCTAGTTTTGAGTACATGAGGCTGGTGGTGAGGGAGCTGGAGAGGCAGCTGGAGCTGATGCAGAAGAGCGTCAACCGCAAGCGGAACAGTCGGCACACTGTTAAATCCCACACTGTTGGCCGAGTGAAGTGGGAAGATGCCAGGGCCGCAGACTTCTGCAATGGTTTCCGCCACCCGGAAGACTCAAACATAGAGACGGAGGGCAGGAGAGGTAGCTGTCCCATGCCACCACCTTTGCCCCCGCGCAGACGGGGTGTGCGATGGGATGATGCGGTTCTCCCAGCCCCTTCCGTTACGACTTTAGAAAGCCCGGTGTGCCCGGGCACCGTCTGCTTCTCCAAATTGCACGAGTGGTACGGGAAAGAAATTGAGGATCTTCAGAAAGAGTGGCAGGAAGAACGCAGGCGCCAGAATGACTGAGCCAAATGACAAACAACGGCGCTGTATTGTAACAGGAAGGAGAGCTGCATTCCTGTCACTTCCTGTGGCCTACAAAATGGCTGCCACGGTTAACCAACTACAGGCAGACACACACAGGGTACATCTCCATTGCATTTACAGACTGAAGATACTTGGGGTCATGGTTACTAAGAAGTGCTAAGCCGGAAGGCCCCTTACGTCCCAATGAAATGAACAGAGCCTTACAGCTAAGTAAATGTTGGATATTTACAGCACCCCGCAGGTTATCACACTGCGATCCCGCATTAACTGCCCGTCAAGCTAACGGCGGGATGCAGTGGGATGATCCTCATCGGAGCTTGGTGAAACCCAGCGTTAACGTTATTGACCTATAGCAAATTTCATTATAAAATGAAATTCACATGCTGCAGTCAGAAGCGTTACTGAGTAATGGCCAGCAATGCTACGGGTTTATCTACTCGGAGAGAGATGCTATGATTGTGATCTGCCACCTTAAATGAACAATGTCACCCCCATCCCCCTCCCCCATCTCATTGTTTAATTATTTTTTGCCCCCAAACCTTTTTTTTTTTTTTTACTGCATTGGTAATGGAGGGATCCCCAAGAACTGAAATAATTAGCAGTGAAGTTAGCGGGTTTAAATCTCCCTCCAGGGGAAACAAAATGGCTGTCAAATCTCGAGGTGCTTCCTTTTGGAAGGCCATTTAAAATCACATTTTGCAAACTAGAAAGTGATGACGGTAACTTCACCGGGAAGTATCTCCAGGAACTGGGTGGTCCACGAAGTTGAAAATAATAATCGGTTGACTCCCTGGTTCCCTTAGTCAAAAAGGGGGGGGGGGGGTCAGTGAGGTGGGACTTCTGCTGCAACCCTATTCAAACTCTATAACACAAACCGCTGGTGTAAGGAAGTGACGCAATCATTGGAAATGCTGTTGGCTCTACCCACAAGTGCGATGACGCGATTCGCATCCCCCAACCTTGGACGCAATTCGCGTCATCTCACTGCCCAGTCTGACTTTTCAAAATCCAGGTATACATAAAGGTCAAATCTCCTACCTCCTAAAAAGCAGAAGAACTGTTCTCAATGCCCCTGCTAATGCTGAACACAAGCGCCGGCATATGAAATGAAGTTACAGACACAGATTTGTCCACGTGCTCCATAGAGCATCGAAATGCGACTTATAACCGTGAAGAACAGACACCGCAGAGGACTTCATCAGTTTCACTTTTATTCACGTATGATCAGCGTTTTGGGCCCCGCACAGGCCTTCATCCAGACAAGGGGCGCTCAACTCCAGCCCCCAAAGGCCACGTTTTAAGGATATCTCTGCTTCAGCAATGGTGGCTCAATCAAAAGGACGCCACTGATTGAGCCACCTGTTCAGGGATATCCTGAAAACCTGACATGTTGGTGGCTCTTGAGGATTGAAGTTGAGCCCCCCTGGTCGTGATCAGTGTCCAAATACAGGACAGTCCAGTTCAATACTGGACACCTGGCAACCCTAATCATGGCGGAGGGCGAAACGTGGATATTACATTAGTAAAAAATGTCACTGGGTTCTGTCTTCTGGAGCATCGGGCCTTCCGGGGTATGAAATGAGAGCGTGAGACTTTGGACGGTATGGATCCTTTCTATATTTAAACGTTTTGTGAGCTTTGGGTGGCGGGTTAGAGAGCAGTTTGAGAAGGAATCAAGACAAAATATGATATTTTCTTACCTTGTTGAATGAAATGTGATGTACAAATACAGGTCCCCTCATGTTTGTTGAAAGGGCCGTCCCTCCTAGGACCAAAAGGAACGAATAGCAGCGGCGTGTTTAATAGGGTAAATACAGGTGACCAACACGAAGAATACAAAACAGACCAAGTATTTAAAACAATATTTAAAACTAACTAGTATGGAGAATTTTTACCAACTTTACCTTGTCGGACCCAGCTGGTGGTACTTTGATTAAAATAATTATGCTGCCGTCATCATCCAAAGAGATAAAGGGAGGTAACAACGAACACCAGATTAGAGTTACACAAACCCACAAAAAACACAAACGTCTGCATTTTTCCGTAGGAAGCAGATAAGTTGGGTTTTTTTTTTGTTGATTGCCTCTTGCCAAGGGAGACAATTCAGTTTAAAAAGCCCCTTTTTGGCCTGCTAGATGGAATTGTCCTTTTTACCTGCCCGATGGAATTGTCCTTTTTACCTGCCCAATAAGAATCGGTATTAACCATGTGGCTGACCACAGGCGGGTGGGAAATCCAGTTGAGTTTGCTGGGTTATTGAACACGTGACTAGTTTATGGAGATGTCACAAGTGTTTTAAATAGTGTCATTAAGTATGTTGAATTCCCTACAATGAATTCACCATGAAGGTAACCTGTATATCTCGTGTCATCACTTCAGAATATTTTTATTTTATTCTTTTCAAGGTATGTTTACATGTATAATAGCTGCATGGATACCATATTGGTTGCTTTGAATTCTGGGATAGCCCCACGAGGGCGTTCTACTGCTGCGGGTACGGCAGTCGCATGGCATGCTGGGAAGCGTCTCAGAATAAGAATAGGGAAAATGAGCTGTAATTAATGTAGATGGTAATAATAAATAAAAAAATAATAGTTATAGTAATGCATGTATTATTTTTATTTATACGTAATATGCAGGGCTACACAGAACAGACATTAAAGCAGCAATCCATGCAGTCAGCTTGTGTATAATAATAATAAATATATATATATGCATATACACATATATGCGCATACCGCGGTTTAAGGACACTCACTTTACGAACACTCGCGAGTAAGGACATATTTTCAATAGCCCCGTACCCGTGTCCGTACGCTCGCTTCGCAAGTACGGACAATTCTGCCCTACAGACCGCCGCAGTAGTGACGCGCTGATTCCCCTCGCCCAATAGGCAAACAGCAGCTTGCGCATGCACCTGTCAGCACGTCCTGAACAGCAACACCGGCTCCCTACCGCTACCCAAGTGAAAAAAGGTAGCGCTTCACTTTTGAAGTAAATTTTCGCTTTACATACATGCTCTGGGCCCATTGCTTACGTTTATGCGGGTGTGTGTGTATATATATTATATTATATATACATACGCCAACTTTGTAATCTCCTCCCCCACGGAAGCGCGCCATCATCCCATCACCACAACGATGCAATTCGCATCATCTCACCCCGGGAGCCATTCGCACCATTCCTCGCACCATTTCTTCTGGCTACACAGCACGATGACACGGTTTGGGCAATCGTGCCCCAGGAGGACAGTGATGCGCGTAGGATGCAGGACTGGTTAGAGCAGAGTAGTGACGCGCGTAGGATGCAGGACTGGTTAGAGCGGAGTAGTGACGCGCACGTAGGATGCAGGAACGGTTAGAGCGGAGTAGTGACGCGCGTAGGATGCAGGACCGGTTAGAGCGGAGTAGTGACGCGCACGTAGGATGCAGGACCGGTTAGAGCGGAGTAGTGACGCGCGTAGGATGCAGGACCGGTTAGAGTGGAGTAGTGACGCGCGTAGGATGCAGGACCGGTTAGAGCGGAGTAGTGACGCGCGTAGGATGCAGGACCGGTTAGAGCGGAGTAGTGACGCGTGTAGGATGCAAGACCGGTTAGAGCGGAGTAGTGACGCGTGCGTAGGATGCAGGACCGGTTAGAGCGGAGTAGTGACGCGTGCGTAGGATGCAGGACCGGTTAGAGCGGAGTAGTGACGCGTGCGTAGGATGCAGGACCGGTTAGAGCGGAGTAGTGACGCGTGCGTAGGATGCAGGACCGGTTAGAGCGGAGTAGTGACGCGTGCGTAGGATGCAGGACCGGTTAGAGCGGAGTAGTGACGCGCGTAGGATGCAGGACCGGTTAGGGCGGAGTAGTGACGCGGTTAGAGCGGAGTAGTGACGCGGTTAGAGCGGTGTAGTGACGCGGTTAGAGCGGAGTAGTGACGCGGTTAGAGCGGAGTAGTGACGTGGTTAGAGCGGAGTAGTGACGCGGTTAGAGCGGAGTAGTGACGCGCGTAGGATGCAGGACCGGTTAGAGCGGAGTAGTGACGCGCGTAGGATGCAGGACCGGTTAGAGCGGAGTAGTGACGCGCGTAGGATGCAGGACCGGTTAGAGCGGAGTAGTGACACGTGTAGGATGCAGGACCGGTTAGAGCGGAGTAGTGACACGTGTAGGATGCAGGACCGGTTAGAGCGGAGTAGTGACGCGCGTAGGATGCAGGACCGGTTACAGCGGAGTAGTGACGCGCGTAGGATGCAGGACCGGTTAGAGCGGAGTAGTGACGCGTGTAGGATGCAGGACCGGTTAGAGCGGAGTAGTGACGCGCGTAGGATGCAGGACCGGTTAGAGCGGAGTAGTGACACGTGTAGGATGCAGGACCGGTTAGAGCGGAGTAGTGACACGTGTAGGATGCAGGACCGGTTAGAGCGGAGTAGTGACGCGCGTAGGATGCAGGACCGGTTAGAGCGGAGTAGTGACGCGCGTAGGATGCAGGACCGGTTAGAGCGGAGTAGTGACGCGCGTAGGATGCAGGACCGGTTAGAGCGGAGTAGTGACGCGCGTAGGATGCAGGACCGGTTAGAGCGGAGTAGTGACGCGCGTAGGATGCAGGACCGGTTAGAGCGGAGTAGTGACGCGCGTAGGATGCAGGACCGGTTAGAGCGGAGTAGTGACGCGCGTAGGATGCAGGACCGGTTAGAGCGGAGTAGTGACGCGCGTAGGATGCAGGACGGGTTAGAGCGGAGTAGTGACACGCGTAGGATGCAGGACCGGTTAGAGCGGAGTAGTGACGCGCGTAGGATGCAGGACCGGTTAGAGCGGAGTAGTGACGCGCGTAGGATGCAGGACCGGTTAGAGCGGAGTAGTGACGCGCGTAGGATGCAGGACCGGTTAGAGCGGAGCAGTGACGCGCGTAGGATGTAGGACCGGTTAGAGCGGAGCAGTGACGCGCGTAGGATGCAGGACCGGTTAGAGCGGAGTAGTGACGCGCGTAGGATGTAGGACCGGTTAGAGCGGAGTAGTGACGCGCGTAGGATGCAGGACCGGTTAGAGCGGAGTAGTGACGCGCGTAGGATGCAGGACCGGTTAGAGCGGAGTAGTGACGCGCGTATGATGCAGGACGGGTTAGAGCGGAGTAGTGACGCGCGTAGGATGCAGGACGGGTTAGAGCGGAGTAGTGACGCGCGTAGGATGCAGGACCGGTTAGAGCGGAGTAGTGACGCGCGTAGGATGCAGGACCGGTTAGAGCGGAGTAGTGACGCGCGTAGGATGCAGGACCGGTTAGAGCGGAGTAGTGACGCGCGTAGAATGCAGTACCGGTTAGAGCGGAGTAGTGACGCGCGTAGGATGCAGGACCGGTTAGAGCGGAGTAGTGACGCGCGTAGAATGCAGTACCGGTTAGAGCGGAGTAGTGACGTGGTTAGAGCGGAGTAGTGACGTGCGTAGAATGCAGTACCGGTTAGAGCGGAGTAGTGACGCGCGTAGGATGCAGGACCGGTTAGAGCGGAGTAGTGACGCGCGTAGAATGCAGTACCGGTTAGAGCGGAGTAGTGACGTGGTTAGAGCGGAGTAGTGACGTGCGTAGAATGCAGTACCGGTTAGAGCGGAGTAGTGACGTGGTTAGAGCGGAGTAGTGACGTGCGTAGGATGCAGGACCGGTTAGAGCGGAGTAGTGACGCGTGCGTAGGATGCAGGACCGGTTAGAGCGGAGTAATGACGCGCGTAGGATGCAGGACCGGTTAGAGCGGAGTAGTGACGCGCGTAGGATGCAGGACCGGTTAGAGCGGAGTAGTGACGCGCGTAGGATGCAGGACCGGTTAGAGCGGAGTAGTGACGCGCGTAGGATGCAGGACCGGTTAGAGCGGAGTAGTGACGCGCGTAGGATGCAGGACCAGTTAGAGCGGAGTAGTGACACGTGTAGGATGCAGGACCGGTTAGAGCGGAGTAGTGACGCGTGTAGGATGCAGGACCGGTTAGAGCGGAGTAGTGACGCGCGTAGGATGCAGCACCGGTTACAGCGAAGTAGTGACGCGCGTAGGATGCAGGACCGGTTAGAGCGGAGTAGTGACGCGTGTAGGATGCAGGACCGGTTAGAGCGGAGTAGTGACGCGCGTAGGATGCAGGACCGGTTAGAGCGGAGTAGTGACACGTGTAGGATGCAGGACCGGTTAGAGCGGAGTAGTGACACGTGTAGGATGCAGGACCGGTTAGAGCGGAGTAGTGACGCGCGTAGGATGCAGGACCGGTTAGAGCGGAGTAGTGACGCGCGTAGGATGCAGGACCGGTTAGAGCGGAGTAGTGACGCGCGTAGGATGCAGGACCGGTTAGAGCGGAGTAGTGACGCGCGTAGGATGCAGGACCGGTTAGAGCGGAGTAGTGACGCGCGTAGGATGCAGGACCGGTTAGAGCGGAGTAGTGACGCGCGTAGGATGCAGGACGGGTTAGAGCGGAGTAGTGACGCGCGTAGGATGCAGGACCGGTTAGAGCGGAGTAGTGACGCGCGTAGGATGCAGGACCGGTTAGAGCGGAGTAGTGACGCGCGTAGGATGCAGGACCGGTTAGAGCGGAGTAGTGACGCGCGTAGGATGCAGGACCGGTTAGAGCGGAGTAGTGACGCGCGTAGGATGTAGGACCGGTTAGAGCGGAGCAGTGACGCGCGTAGGATGCAGGACCGGTTAGAGCGGAGTAGTGACGCGCGTAGGATGTAGGACCGGTTAGAGCGGAGTAGTGACGCGCGTAGGATGCAGGACCGGTTAGAGCGGAGTAGTGACACGCGTAGGATGCAGGACCGGTTAGAGCGGAGTAGTGACGCGCGTAGGATGCAGGACGGGTTAGAGCGGAGTAGTGACGCGCGTAGGATGCAGGACGGGTTAGAGCGGAGTAGTGACGCGCGTAGGATGCAGGACCGGTTAGAGCGGAGTAGTGACGCGCGTAGGATGCAGGACCGGTTAGAGCGGAGTAGTGACGCGCGTAGGATGTAGGACCGGTTAGAGCGGAGCAGTGACGCGCGTAGGATGCAGGACCGGTTAGAGCGGAGTAGTGACGCGCGTAGGATGCAGGACCGGTTAGAGCGGAGTAGTGACGCGCGTAGGATGCAGGACCGGTTAGAGCGGAGTAGTGACGCGTGCGTAGGAAGCAGGACCGGTTAGAGCGGAGTAGTGACGCGTGTAGGATGCAGGACCGGTTAGAGCGGAGTAGTGACGCGTGTAGGATGCAGGACCGGTTAGAGCGGAGTAGTGACGCGCGTAGGATGCAGGACCGGTTAGAGCGGAGTAGTGACGCGTGCGTAGGATGCAGGACCGGTTAGAACGAAGTAGTGACGCGCGTAGGATGCAGGACGGGTTAGAGCGGAGTAGTGACGCGCGTAGGATGCAGGACCGGTTAGAGCGGAGTAGTGACGCGCGTAGGATGCAGGACGGGTTAGAGCGGAGTAGTGACGCGCGTAGGATGCAGGACCGGTTAGAGCGGAGTAGTGACGCGCGTAGGATGCAGGACCGGTTAGAGCGGAGTAGTGACGCGTGCGTAGGATGCAGGACCGGTTAGAGCGGAGTAGTGACGCGTGCGTAGGATGCAGGACCGGTTAGAGCGGAGTAGTGACGCGCGTAGGATGCAGGACGGGTTAGAGCGGAGTAGTGACGCGCGTAGGATGCAGGACGGGTTAGAGCGGAGTAGTGACGCGCGTAGGATGCAGGACGGGTTAGAGCGGAGTAGTGACGCGCGTAGGATGCAGGACCGGTTAGAGCGGAGTAGTGACGCGCGTAGGATGCAGGACCGGTTAGAGCGGAGTAGTGACGCGCGTAGGATGCAGGACCGGTTAGAGCGGAGTAGTGACGCGCGTAGGATGTAGGATCGGTTAGAGCGGAGTAGTGACGCGCGTAGGATGCAGGACCGGTTAGAGCGGAGTAGTGACGCGTGCGTAGGATGCAGGACCGGTTAGAGCGGAGTAGTGACGCGCGTAGGATGCAGGACCGGTTAGAGCGGAGTAGTGACGCGCGTAGGATGCAGGACCGGTTAGAGCGGAGTAGTGACGCGCGTAGGATGCAGGACCGGTTAGAGCGGAGTAGTGACGCGTGCGTAGGATGCAGGACCGGTTAGAGCGGAGTAGTGACGCGCGTAGGATGCAGGACCGGTTAGAGCGGAGTAGTGACGCGCGTAGGATGCAGGACGGGTTAGAGCGGAGTAGTGACGCGCGTAGGATGCAGGACGGGTTAGAGCGGAGTAGTGACGCGCGTAGGATGCAGGACCGGTTAGAGCGGAGTAGTGACGCGCGTAGGATGCAGGACCGGTTAGAGCGGAGTAGTGACGCGTGCGTAGGATGCAGGACCGGTTAGAGCGGAGTAGTGACGCGCGTAGGATGCAGGACCGGTTAGAGCGGAGTAGTGACGCGCGTAGCATGCAGGACCGGTTAGAGCGGAGTAGTGACGCGCGTAGGATGCAGGACCGGTTAGAGCGGAGTAGTGACGCGCGTAGGATGCAGGACCGGTTAGAGCGGAGTAGTGACGCGCGTAGGATGCAGGACCGGTTAGAGCGGAGTAGTGACGCGCGTAGGATGCAGGACCGGTTAGAGCGGAGTAGTGACACGTGTAGGATGCAGGACGGGTTAGAGCGGAGTAGTGACGCGCGTAGGATGCAGGACCGGTTAGAGCGGAGTAGTGACGCGCGTAGGATGCAGGACCGGTTAGAGCGGAGTAGTGACGCCCGTAGGATGCAGGACGGGTTAGAGCGGAGTAGTGACGCGCGTAGGATGCAGGACGGGTTAGAGCGGAGTAGTGACGCGTGTAGGATGCAGGACCGGTTAGAGCGGAGTAGTGACGCGCGTAGGATGCAGGACCGGTTAGAGCGGAGTAGTGACGCGCGTAGGATGCAGGACCGGTTAGAGCGGAGTAGTGAAGCGCGTAGGATGCAGGACCGGTTAGAGCGGAGTAGTGAAGCGCGTAGGATGCAGGACCGGTTAGAGCGGAGTAGTGACGCGCGTAGGATGCAGGACCGGTTAGAGCGGAGTAGTGACGCGCGTAGGATGCAGGACCGGTTAGAGCGGAGTAGTGACGCGCGTAGGATGCAGGACCGGTTAGAGCGGAGTAGTGACGCGCGTAGGATGCAGGACCGGTTAGAGCGGAGTAGTGACGCGCGTAGGATGCAGGACCGGTTAGAGCGGAGTAGTGACGCGCGTAGGATGCAGGACCGGTTAGAGCGGAGTAGTGACGCGCGTAGGATGCAGGACCGGTTAGAGCGGAGTAGTGACGCGCGTAGGATGCAGGACCGGTTAGAGCGGAGTAGTGACGCGCGTAGGATGCAGGACCGGTTAGAGCGGAGTAGTGACACGTGTAGGATGCAGGACGGGTTAGAGCGGAGTAGTGACGCGCGTAGGATGCAGGACCGGTTAGAGCGGAGTAGTGACGCGCGTAGGATGCAGGACCGGTTAGAGCGGAGTAGTGACGCGCGTAGGATGCAGGACCGGTTAGAGCGGAGTAGTGACACGTGTAGGATGCAGGACGGGTTAGAGCGGAGTAGTGACGCGCGTAGGATGCAGGACCGGTTAGAGCGGAGTAGTGACGCGCGTAGGATGCAGGACCGGTTAGAGCGGAGTAGTGACGCGCGTAGGATGCAGGACCGGTTAGAGCGGAGTAGTGACGCGCGTAGGATGCAGGACCGGTTAGAGCGGAGTAGTGACGCGCGTAGGATGCAGGACCGGTTAGAGCGGAGCAGTGACGCGCGTAGGATGCAGGACCGGTTAGAGCGGAGTAGTGACGCGCGTAGGATGCAGGACCGGTTAGAGCGGAGTAGTGACGCGCGTAGGATGCAGGACCGGTTAGAGCGGAGTAGTGACGCGCGTAGGATGCAGGACCGGTTAGAGCGGAGTAGTGACGCGCGTAGGATGCAGGACCGGTTAGAGCGGAGTAGTGACACGTGTAGGATGCAGGACGGGTTAGAGCGGAGTAGTGACGCGCGTAGGATGCAGGACCGGTTAGAGCGGAGTAGTGACGCGCGTAGGATGCAGGACCGGTTAGAGCGGAGTAGTGACGCGCGTAGGATGCAGGACCGGTTAGAGCGGAGTAGTGACGCGCGTAGGATGCAGGACCGGTTAGAGCGGAGTAGTGACGCGCGTAGGATGCAGGACCGGTTAGAGCGGAGTAGTGACGCGCGTAGGATGCAGGACCGGTTAGAGCGGAGTAGTGACGCGCGTAGGATGCAGGACCGGTTAGAGCGGAGTAGTGACGCGCGTAGGATGCAGGACCGGTTAGAGCGGAGTAGTGACGCGCGTAGGATGCAGGACCGGTTAGAGCGGAGTAGTGACGCGCGTAGGATGCAGGACCGGTTAGAGCGGAGTAGTGACGCGCGTAGGATGCAGGACCGGTTAGAGCGGAGTAGTGACACGTGTAGGATGCAGGACGGGTTAGAGCGGAGTAGTGACGCGCGTAGGATGCAGGACCGGTTAGAGCGGAGTAGTGACGCGCGTAGGATGCAGGACCGGTTAGAGCGGAGTAGTGACGCGCGTAGGATGCAGGACCGGTTAGAGCGGAGTAGTGACACGTGTAGGATGCAGGACGGGTTAGAGCGGAGTAGTGACGCGCGTAGGATGCAGGACCGGTTAGAGCGGAGTAGTGACGCGCGTAGGATGCAGGACCGGTTAGAGCGGAGTAGTGACGCGCGTAGGATGCAGGACCGGTTAGAGCGGAGTAGTGACGCGCGTAGGATGCAGGACCGGTTAGAGCGGAGTAGTGACGCGCGTAGGATGCAGGACCGGTTAGAGCGGAGCAGTGACGCGCGTAGGATGCAGGACCGGTTAGAGCGGAGTAGTGACGCGCGTAGGATGCAGGACCGGTTAGAGCGGAGTAGTGACGCGCGTAGGATGCAGGACCGGTTAGAGCGGAGTAGTGACGCGCGTAGGATGCAGGAATGCTTCTGCTGTTGTACAGATGGAGCTGATAAACTTAAAGCCTTTGCCCCGAGCATGTCCTGCTCTTTAAATGTTTTTTTTTAGTGGTAAAAGCCACGACTTTCCCCACCTCTGGCTTCTGAGGTCAGCATGGGAACCTTTAGCCGGCTCTGGGGGACAGCTGCAATTTAACAACCGTTTCTTGTTTGTATGTAGGTTTTATGCAGGGGATCTCCGGTGCAGAACCACGTTGATTTCAGGTGTGGGGTCCCCCGGCATCCCGAGATCCCCCCGTACAGGGGTGCCGGCAGGAGCCCCCCGGCATCCCGAGATCCCCCCGTACAGGGGTGTCGGCAGGAGCCCCCCGGCATCCCGAGATCCCCCCGTACAGGGGTGCCGGCAGGAGCCCCCCGGCATCCCGAGATCCCCCCGTACAGGGGTGCCGGCAGGAGCCCCCCGGCATCCCGAGATCCCCCCGTACAGGGGTGCCGGCAGGAGCCCCCCGGCATCCCGAGATCCCCCCGTACAGGGGTGCCGGCAGGAGCCCCCCGGCTGGGCGATGTCCGATTTTAAAAGTCCCGCGGACCAAAAGGTAGCCGGGACCACATCGTCCCTTTGCGGCTTCCTACTGGCCCACATGACACGGGAGCTTTAAACTGCGCAGAGATACCGGCACCCACTTCAGAGGTCAGTATCTCAGGAAGCAGGGCGTCCTCGGAGCGGAAATCAACAAGTGTTCAGCTCCAGAGACACCCTGCTTCAAACCGATTTATTTATTTTTAAACATAAGGGGTCACTAGGAGTGAACCTGCTTCAGCACAGGTGGCTCAGTCATTTTGATTGAGCCACCCGTGCTGAAGCAGGGATATCCTTAAAACCCGGTTGAGACTGTGAGTCATCCATCCATCTCCTCCAATTAACACCTCTTCCCCCCCCCCCCGCCCTCCTCCCCCCCCCATGTACACAGGTGAAAAATCTGGAGCAAAAATCTTGATACATTACCGCCAAGAGACACAAGGAAAATGCCAACGTTTACAGCTATTTTGCTCCCAAATTGGCTTAGTACATAGAGCAGACCCTTTAATTTAATTGACATGGGGTGTAGCTTACTTTCTGTGGGTAGACTGGTGTTGCACACCCCTTTGGCAGAAACAGGGTTAAATAAATGTAAAAAAAGCTCGCGGCAGCGCCGCTCTGAAATAAATGTTTTTTTAAACTTTGTATCGTGTTTGTATATATTTATACCGCGCGGCGCCGTTTGTACACACGATTATATTTACGTTTATTTTGATGCATTATTTTTTTTTCGCCCAGGTGGGAATATAAATAAATTGCTTCTGTAAGAAATGTTTGGGATTTCAAATGTGTTATTTGTTTCCGGGCTAAAGTGCTACGGAGCAATGAATAGACAAGAAATAGGGGAGTGAACCCCTCGGGATACCGTGGCTACCAAAACCGTGGTGGTTCTATTTATGCAAGTCCCTGGTAGCAAGAGGTGGACATCCTTTAAATAATAAAGACAATAGGCAACCCAGATATAGCCGTACAGACTAAAGCAGGGCGGGGGGCTTTGGACCGGGGGAAATACACGCGAGCACGTCCAGGGAGATGCTCGAGAATAAGTCCCAACCGGTAACAGAAAGCCTCACCCACGCCCTGTGTCCCGGACTAAACCCAGCGGTCAGTACTCACGACTCCTTGTGTGAACTGCCAAAGTGCTGGTTGAGGGGTTTCCCAGCGGTCTGCTGTATGGTGGTGTCCTCGTGTGCTCCAGCAGGAAGTAGAAGAGATAGGTGAAAAAGCGAGTGACGCCGCGGTCACGACTCCTCTGAACAGCCAAACGCATGTAGAAAAATAAAAAACTTTATTGAACAAACAAGTGAACAACAGCCATAGTCAACCTCTGACGCGTTTCGTCCGGGTCACGGACTTTTTCAAAAAGTCCGTGACCCGGACGAAACGCGTCAGAGGTTGACTATGGCTGTTGTTCACTTGTTTGTTCAATAAAGTTTTTTATTTTTCTACATGCGTTTGGCTGTTCAGAGAAGTCGTGACCGCGGCGTCACTCGCTTTTTCACCTACGGAGCAATGAAGGCCGCCGGGCACGCTCGTTCTCATAGGAATGCAGACGTGAGTGCAGAGCCGTGGCTTGGAGTGGCATCGAACATTTGGCCATGGGCGTTTGGCCAATGAGGGACCTTCACCGCCGGCCGCTCCGCCAGTAAGGCAAGTTCATTTAAGGGGTTTTAGCGGTTAGGGTCGGGGGTTAAGGATAGGGGTTTTTAGGGTAAGGTGGTTAGTTTAAGGGATTAAGGTTTTTAGGCTAAGTGTTTAGGGTTGGGAATTAAGGGTTAGGGGTTAACGTTTTTAGGGTAGGGATTTAGGGTAATGGGTTTTACGGTAATGGTTTATTGTAAGAGGTTAAGGTTTTTAGGGTAGGGGGTAGCGTTCGTATTAGGGGATAAGATTATGGGGCTTTTTTTAGGGTAAGATTAGGTTCTTACCGTAGCGGTGAACCGGCTGGCAGCGAGATGTCCCGGCGGCGAGGTGAATGGCGGCGACTTGGTCACGGCAAAACGGCTGCAATCAAATGTCCTTCACCGGCCTTCAAAGATAGCAGTGGCACCGCGCCAGGAGTTGAGAGGTCCTGCATATAACTTATTAGTGGAAGACAAGACGAGAGAACCCAAATGTGCTCGATTGGTGCTTTACATGTTGGCCGGGAGTGTCGCACACACAATACTCCGTGTTATTTTCACTTGGGTATCAATTGGCCACTAAATCGGTGGTTGGCACTTTTGCCGATTTGGATCCATCGTAACAGACTTGGTCTTCAACATCTTCTCTTTTCTTGTATTGATTTCTACATAATGTGCTCAAAGTCCAACAGGGAAGAGAGGAACGGACGGATGTTTAAAGCCGCAGAACAGGTAGCACTGCCGGACTTTGTGTACATTTATTTTTTATTACAGGATGGAAGCAGGGGGTCTCCGGAGCTAAACTGCTTTCATTTCAGCTCCGAGGACCCCGTTTCCTGAGATACAGACCTCCCCAGGGGGCGCCGGTATCTCCTTCAATGTCCAAGACACGCGGGCCAATAGGATGCTGCAAGGGATGACGTCACGGTTTCCTACTGGCTCGCGGGACATTAAAGGCTCAATTTTGTTAGACACACAAGTTCCCTGGCTGCAGATACCGGCACCCCCTATGGAGGCAAGCATCTCTAGAAGTAAGGCATTAACATAATGCCACGTATTCTCCTGTAAAGAGCGTAGCGTTACCTAGAACGGAAGAGAGTAGCGTTACCTAGAACGGAAGAGCGCGGGGTTACCTAGAACGGAAGAGCGTTGCGTTACCTAGAACGGAATAGCGTAGCGTTACCTAGAACGGAAGAGCGTAGCGTTACCTAGAAAGGCCATTAGAGTTAATTACATGCGTTACACTAATAGCTCATATCCACAAAGGTTGCATTAAGGAGAACGCGGGGACGTAACGCTACGTTAGTTAGGTCGGACCTAAACATTACGTTCCTTTCAGACACGGAAATAGGGCTTTTGCAGGGTGAAGGTGCGAGTGACCCCGCAGTTGGGTTACTGGGTAAGATTTAGCTAGCAGCGTTATCTCCCTCTCCTTGAGTTACACACCTCTCTCGGGGTCTGGATCAGAGTAACGCGCAGGTGTACGGAAAGCAGGATTCCCGGTTGCATTTCTTGCTGTCTTTTTATTGGAGCAGGGGGTCTATGGATTTTTGGATTGAAGCAGGGGGTCTCCGGGGCTAAACCGCGTTAATTTCAACTCCAGAGAACCCCTGCTCCCCGAATTACTGACCTCCGTAGTGGGTGCGGGTATGTCAATGTTTAAACGTCACGCGGGCCAGTAGGAGGCCACAAGGGATGACACCATGGCTTCCTTTTGGACCGCAAGATGCTGGATATTTCAAGTCGTCATTATGTTAGCCACTCAGCCCCGGGGATGATACATGAAGGAGATATGGGCCCCTCCTATGCAACCGGCAATGCGGCTTTAACATCACGGTCACGGGAGACCAGAACTTATCACCGGGTTCAAGGCAGACAGGACAACGAGTCAAATACAATACACACAAAGAGCTATAGCTCACCAAAACGGGATTATGGGGGGAGCCTAGCTAGCTAGGTGCTGGGCGCCACAGGAGTAGGCTTACTCGGGGGTCCTACTACTTCCGTAGGGGTCTCAGGTCTCCCAGCCCTCGGGGATGCAACTCGCCACAGAGCACTTTCAAATCTCCGTACGCCAGCTTCAGTCTCAGTATCTCCAACAAAGCTCCACGGAGATACCAGCAATCGCAAGAGTCCCGGTGAACAAAGCAAGTCTGAATTTCCCCGCTCGGATCGGCACCGAGCCTTATTCTAGGGTTTCTCCGGCACAGCCCTAAAAGCACACCGCTTACACGCTGACACTGGGGCTCAGATCAGCGCCCCTTTACATAGTTTCCCCGTCTCCATAGGAAAGCATGGATGACGGGGTCGCGACCAATCACAGCGCGGATGCTGCGAGTTGATCAATTGCAGCGTGAGGGCTTGTCTGTGGTGGCCAATCCGGGCTGGGGGTGCGACTGTGTAGCCAGGAGGGCCCCCAGGGGCCGGCTTACAGGAGAGTGGGAATTTCAAACCAGCCAATCGGAACAGCACCTACAGGGCTCATACCCAGCAACGGTTCCCCTGGCCGGCCAGATATCTCCTGCAGAGATAGGCTCCTCAGGGTCTGGGGCAGACAAAGGCCTGAAGGCCACCCTCCCTTTGTCTCCCGCGCTGCACCTCCCCTTCTCTACTTGCGAGACTCCGGATCTCTCGGTGTGCAGGCTGGGGTAAGTGTATCACTAACCTAGCACACCAAGGGAACGTCCAATTACATTCTCACAGTTACAGCACACAGGAATACGTTGAATAAAGGTTTTCATATGTAGTGATACATGGTAACACACCGGGTTTGGGGCCAGATGAGCCACATAAGATGGATCTGCACAGGAAATCCTATAGATCCATGCAGACGGATAGGGGCAACGGCAGGGCTTAACCTTTAATATGCTAGCCCTTTTGCCCATACCGTCACTAGGGTTGCCAGGTGGCTTCTCCAAAAATACTAGACACAATGATGAAAGGTGCAATGCGCTCAAGACACACACCCCTCTCACCGCTCCATGCTGTTTCCTCCTTGCCTTGGCTCCACTTCAAGTCTCCTGACATCTCCTGATTGGCTGCATTACGCAGCAGTAGTAGTAGTACCACTAGAGGGATCCTATATATCACTGGCTGTGCCCATCAGGCAGAAGCCAATGACCTCACCCCATGACGTCGTGGCAAAACATTGCTCGGCCTCTATCTGAAAATGCAGCCAATAAAGTTGTGTGAAGGAAAAAAAAAAACTTCCGATCCCTGCTATTTATATCAGCCCGGCCGTTGATTGGCTGAGCAAGCTGTCAAATGAGGCGCTAGTTATACCACCCCCTGCGGCACGCTCATTGGCTGAGCCCGCTGTCACTCACAGGATTGCATCATGCAGCTTTTAAAGGGGCAGAGCCGAGCGATTGCGCAACCATCTTTTGTGCGGCCCCACTGATTCGCGATCACCGAGCTCCCCCTAACCCCCCCCCCAACCTGTGAGGAGGAGGGGAGAAGTCTGCCCCCCTGTGCTGGGGCAGGAGCCCCCCCAAGGGGGTAAGAAGAGGAGCAGGAGGGGAGGGAGAGTGGGATCCCTCCCCCGGGCAGCAGACCCCCCTCCCAACACACAGGTAACAAGTCCCCAGGATTAAAGCAGCTGGGCACCGGGGCAGGGATCAACTGGATCCTAAATCCGCGAGGAGATCCCATGCAGGGGTCTGGCAGATTAACTTTGTGAGTTATACCGTATCTCTGAACTCTGGGGGCCTATATAATAACCAGGTGCTGTCAGGTGACCCTACTGATGTATGTATATGGGGCAGGTGATGGGTAGTATGGACCCTATTGAAGTATATGGGGACAGGTTCTGTCAGGTGAACCTATTGAAGTATATGGGGTCAGGTGCTTGGTAAGAGTGACCCAACTGATGTATATGGGGCAGGTGATGGGTAGTATGGACCCTATTGAAGTATATGGGGACAGGTTCTGTCAGGTGAACCTATTGAAGTATATGGGGTCAGGTGCTTGGTAAGAGTGACCCAACTGATGTATATGGGGCAGGTGATGGGTAGTATGGACCCTATTGAAGTATATGGGGACAGGTGCTTGGTAAGAGTGCCCTATTGGTGTATATGGGGCAGGTGATGGGTACTATGGACTATTGGAATATATGGGGGCAGGTGCTTGGTAAGAATCCATACTGCCTCCATATCAGTTTTGTGTAATGTGTGTATTTTGATAACTTATTTTGTGTGCGTTTGTGTACTGTTTTGGGGGTTTGAATATCTCTCGTGCCCTATATATACCTATACTGTGTTTGAAGGTGTGTGCATCACCCTCTTCTGGTGTGGGCGCTTTTGATTTTACCATGATCACACTTTGTCAGTTTCCTTCTTTTCCTTGTATAGGGTTTAAAACATCGTTTCCCAAACTTCTATATGCATTGCAGGCCCCTCTGGCAGAGAAGGGGTTAACCTTATATTGCCCCCCCCCCCGATTCTGTATTTGCAAATATCTCATTTCTCCCCCCTCAATCCCCCTATTTAAAATCAGGATGCCTTTTCTGTCACTCTTGTCCCTCCTTCATATGACACATCAAACGCTCCTTCTCCTGGCTGGGGAAGATCTAAGCTTCATTCACAGGGATGGGGTGGAAATGTCCCCCGACAAGGAGACGGCTGCAAATAATATTGCTTAGCGGCCAGTGTCCATATTGAATTTTTGGTACCCTCTGCGTGTCCCCCCTCCATCCCTCCCCTGGTGTGTATCTGTCCCGGACGTGTTCTGCAGCCTTCCACGTTCGGGAAGCTTGCAGGGCCCAGCCAGGCATTGCAAATCCATTCTGGCATTGTAGGGGTGTAGGTGTCTGCATGGGGGATGATGCAATCGTTCTGCAATGTTATGATGAGGTCCTGCCTGAACAGGGAGGCCAAAGGAGGGGGTGTATTCTTATTCTCAGCATGGTGTAACACTTCCTTATCCTGCAAAGCCATCTTCCCCTGGCTAGGGAAGATTTCAGCCCTATTTGCATTGTGTAAAGACTAGTGGTTGCTAGGTGGCTTTGTCACTAGGATGGGAGCTTGTGTATATCCCCATGACAATGACACAGGACTCAAAGGAGTGTATGCCTGTTAATTCATAACCAGCGAACCAGCGAAGCAGGTGCCAAAGCCATGCTTTGTCCTGTCACCTCCCCCACCCCCTCCCCCTGTAAACTTCCCCCCACATCAAGACTCTGGGGACCTTATTCCTGTGTCTCCTATTATGTGGAAGATTTAGTGTGTGTGTGTGTGTGTGTGTGTGTGTGTGTGTGTGTGTATGTGTGTGTATATATATATATATATATATATATATATATATATATATATATATATATATATATATATATATATATATATATATATATATATATGTATATGTATATGTGTATATATATGTATATGTAGAGAGAGAGAGACCGACCGAGAGACCAAAAATTATAGCACTCTGGTTTACCATATGAGATATCAAAATACACAATTTATTAATTTAGTGTCACAGAACAAAATATAAAAGAAAGCATAGAATTTTAAAATAAGGCAGGATCCCCTGTTCGTAAACCAAAACAATTGCTCACTAGCATAGGAGTCAAGTAAGACACAATGTCTCAAAAAGAGAAATAGCAGCCCTATAGCATCTCAAGCAGAAGGGGAGATTATACTGCAGATAACTCACAGCTGCAATGTGTACATAATCACAGTAACCAGAAAACCAAGGCACCCACTACACTGTTCACGGGATACACATGATGTATAGAATAATCCCTAAAATGCTCACCACAGCTATACATCGATCTAAGCTGTGAGTGAACAGAGTGGAAGACTAGGCTCAAGCACAATCCAGAGGCTGTAAAGTATAAAGCACTCTCCTCCTGACCATGAAAAACAGTGTCAATGAATTAGCATAGAACAACAGTACAAGGTATAATTACGTGTCCCAGAGAGGGGGACAAACCAGGGGATCCTGCCTACAGCACCCACTCCTACGCGTTTCGGCCAAATGCCTTCAACTCCCAACTGGAAGGCATTTGGCCGAAACGCGTAGGAGTGGGTGCTGTAGGCAGGATCCCCTGGTTTGTCCCCCTCTCTGGGACACGTAATTATACCTTGTACTGTTGTGTGTGTGTGTGTGTGTGTGTGTGTGTGTGTGTGTATATACAGGCATACCCCGCATTAACGTACGCAATGGGACCGGAGCATGTATGTAAAGCGAAAATGTACTTAAAGTGAAGCACTACCTTTTCCCACTTAACGATGCATGTACTGTACTGCAATCGTTATATACGTGCATAACTGATGTAAATAACGCATTTGTAACAGGCTCTATAGTCTCCCTGCTTGCACACAGCTTTGGTACAGGTAGGGAGCCGGTATTGCTGTTCAGGACGTGATGACAGGTGCATGCGTGAGCTGCCGTTTGCCTATTGGGCGATATGTACTTACTCGCGAGTGTACTTAAAGTGAGTGTACTTAAAGCGGGGTATGCCTGTATATATAATTTGGTACTAGGTGGCGAGTAGATTTTTTTGTGTGGCGAGTAGATTTTTTGGTGATTTGTCGACCACTGTATATATATATATAAAGCAACTGTAAATATTCCTGTATATTCATTTGCATGTCTTAGACAGGTCTGCAACCCTGTCTTTCACCATTATCACCCAGCAAACAGCACTTCCACTGCAGCAAGGGATTCTGGGAAATGACATGCAAATGAGCACACAGTGCCACTTTTTATCTCATGCTCACATTACATGAGCAACCCTTAGTCAATGCATGCTGCTTTAAACACAGCTTTTAAACAAGGACTTGGGAGATGCAAAGTCAGTTAACCCACTCACAGACATGTTTCAACCTTGATGGGTATCATCAGTGTGAGGTTGGCTTGCTGACAATTGCTGTGTTTAAAGCAGCATGCATTGACTAAGGGTTGCTCATGTAATGTGAGCATGAGATAAAAAGTGGCACTGTGTGCTCATTTGCATGTCATTTCCCAGAATCCCTTGCTACAGTGGAAGTGCTGTTTGCTGGGTGATAATGGTGAAAGACAGGGTTGCAGACCTGTCTAAGACATGCAAATGAATATACAGGAATATTTACAGTTGCTTTATGCTTTACTGTGGAGGGTTTTAGTCACTTTTTTTACCCACCATAACCTTAATAGTCGTGTGTATATATATATATATATATATATATATCTCACGGGGTCCTTCATCGTGTATGACAGAGATGGATATATATACATACATACATACCCTGGTTTAAGGGCTCTTCACTTTAAGTACACTCGCGAGTAATGACATATTTTCAATAGCCCCATACCCCTGTGTCCGTGCACTCGCCTTGTGAGTACGGACACTTATTCTGCCCTACAGACCGCCGTACTAGTTTCGCGCTGATTCCCCTCGCCCAATAGGCAAACGGCAACTCGCGCATGCGCCTGTCAGCATGTCCTGGGCAGCAATACCGGCTCCCTACCTGCACCGAAGCATCGATACGTGGGAAAAAGGTAGTGCTTCACTTTAAGTACATTTTCGCTTTACGTACATGCTCCGGTCCCATTGCGTACGTTAATGCGGGATATGCCTGTATATATTGGTGTTTGTAAGAGGGATATCTGGTGCATATGTATAAATATCAAAGAAGGAATCTATATTATCCAAAATACAGAAACCTTCCTCGGGCCACGTTGGTTTCTGTATTTTGGATGATAGAGATTCCTTTCTTGATATTTATACTGGCAGTGCTGTGTCTGTTTCATCGGATGCTGGAGTACTAAATATATATGTATATCCAGTGGCCGACAAATCACCAAAAAATCTACTCGCCGAACAAAAAAATCTACTCGCCACCTAGTAACACACGCGTGCTGCTTGGGCCAATAGGAGCTCGCCACGATGTTAAATCCACTCGCCCGGGGCGTGCAAATGTATAGGTTTGTCGAACACTGTGTGTGTGTGTGTGTGTGTGTGTGTGTGTGTATATATATATAATTCCTGCTCATCTCCAAAGTACTAAATATAGCTATTATTAATAATGGTGATGGAGGGTGCAATAAGGGATCCACATAACTTCCTGGCTGGGGTGCAGAGCGTGATGATTTTGGGTGGGATTAGATTTTTAACCCTGTCTGCCAGAAGGGTCGGCAAAGCAGCAAAAAGCTCTGAACTGCAGATGCTCTGATTTAAGATGCTCTTCCTCCACATTGTAACATCTTCTGATGTTTGCTTTTCTCCTACAGAAGGTCTCTTGCACTTTGTCTTTAGACTATCGGCCACATCTCCATTCCGTCAACCTCGCAGTCGGAACAAGAGTGCCCAAATGAACCAATCCTCGTCCACCGGGTCAGAGGGCCTCAGCGATGCCCAGGGAAGCAGCCCGACCTCACCCCAGCTCGTACCGCTGAACCCCGGAGGAGGGGGCAAAGCCCCCCCACCCAGCAAGCACAGCAAGAAGGGGCAGCGCATGGACCGTGGCAGCGACGAGTACCGCCAACGCCGGGAGCGCAACAACATGGCAGTGAAGAAGAGCCGCTTAAAGAGCAAGCAGAAGGCGCAAGACACGCAGCAGAGGGTCAACCAGCTGAAGGAGGAGAACGAGAGACTGGAGGCCAAGATCAAGCTCCTCACCAAGGAGCTGAGCGTGTTGAAGGACCTGTTCCTAGAGCACGCACACAACCTGGCAGACAATGTGCAGCCAGAGGGCCCCCCTCCCGGGCAGGAGAGCGCGGGCCACTAACCATCAAGTGGATCTTCTATGAGGAGGAGAACTCTGACTGCTTTTTGGTGGGTGGGTGGGAGGAACGTTGGAAGGTGATACCCAGATCTTTTGCCCCTTTAATCATGATCACGGAGGATGTTAAGCAGAGTTGGCAGCAAAAGCTGAGTGCGCTTACTTTTTGGGACCCGATTAATTTGTGCAGGAAGGTTTTGGTTCTTGGAGGGGTGGGGGGGGGGAGTTTATCGCATTGTTTTCTGTATGTCAGTGGTAATTCGATCACAAGCCAAAATGCACGCTCTTCATTTGACCCCCCTCCCCTTCTTAAATGCCCTAAAGATATATGTTGATAACCGGGATTGACACTGTAGTGATCCTTGCGCTACACCGGGCTCATTCACCCACGCTGCCGTCCAATCTCTGCCGCATCTGAACGTCTCAAAATAATGGAGCAGTCCCGCTATAATGCCACTATTAAAATCAGGCTACACCCCTATTAAGAAACTTAAATCCAAATGTTTTCACGTAAAGGTAATATAACCTATCAAGAGAGGTTCAATCAATGAAATGGGACTAAATATCCATTAAAATAATTAAATCCCACTAAGTGATGGGTGCCCGGGTTTCTCTCTGTGTGCCGCCATGTTCCGTGCCCTGCGTCTCTCTGCCGTCCGACGGTCACCTCCTGTAATGTCACTTATGGTTCTCGGGGACCGTTTGGTGACAGCAGGAGCTGTTTGAAAAGGTGATTTTTTTTTTTAATGTTTCTATAGCAGCGATGTGTTGGACGTATCCTCTGCTGCTAGGTCACTTGGTACCTTTGCCCTAGATGTACTAAAGGTCGGAAAAACTCAAAAACAAAAAAAATGGGATTATGAAAAAATGTATTTGAATTACTGCCATATTATCTAAGAATTATGTATTCATGTATGGGTGAAAATATTCATCATATTTGCACACGTGAAAAATGTGTTAATAACGCTACTGATGCAATTGTAGTGGCAGGGAAAGATAACCCACTTTTCTACCATACAGTTATAGGATTTCTCACAAAACCCTATGGGGGGGGTTATTATAAATACCCCTTTTGATGCCTCAGGCTACCAATGCATTGCCCAAGTGGTTAACTAGTAATGGGTTGGCCACTTTGGGTTTCTAAGGAGTTAATAGATGAATACGTTCAACGTTGGTAATCTGTATTTGGATCATGCATTCTTGGTTGACTAGTGTTATCTTGCCTATATCTGTAGTGGCCAATGTATACGGGGACCGGATCAGCCGAGCACCCGCCTGAGAAAGCCGACACCGGGGCTAGTGTCTGCCGGCAGCCTGATTACTGTCGGGCATTAGAGTTTAGTGAATAAGTAACTGGGCGGTAACTGCTCATTTGCACACAATGCGTTTAAAATACGTGGACTGCTGACGTATCGCCGCGGTAAAAAGCCCCTTATTTCTGCTTGAACGCTGGTGCACAGGTTGGTTTAAATACAATTTCCATTGAACACCGATAACACCAATTTTGTTTTCCCTCGTTTATCGACCATTAGTGAATCTAGGCCACAGCGCCTCCCCGTCCCACGGAGAGTAGAACGTTCTGTGAAAGGACATTGACATCTGACCCCCTGGAGCTTCCTGTCCCAGAAATGCCATCACCAAAGATGGCGGCCACGGGAGCGCCTGTTCTTCTTATAAATGTTCATAACTTCAATATGTTAAAAATAATAACGATAAACAATATTTTTTATATATATTATTTTTTTCAAACGAACACGACGACTTCACTTTTGGGGTGCCGCCTGATTTTAACTTTAAGTGCTCTTATGATGGCAGGAGCCATTAAGACGGGAGTGGCTAACACCAGTCCTCAAGGGCCACCAACAGGTCAGGTTTTAAGGATATCCCTGCTATCGACTGAGCCACTGATTCAGCCACCTGTGCTGAAGCAGGGATATCCTGCTCTGCCGGTTGCCATTGAGGACTGGAGTTGGCCACCTCAGCCCTAAGACACTGTGACCGGGTTTTGATGTGCTTGCCCATGACCGGAAGGGGGGCATTCTTGGCCCTTCAGGAGACGTTGACAAAAGGCGGTGCGGTGGTTGCAATCGTTAAAGTTAGCCGTGACTCCTCGCAACATGGCACCTACAATTCACGCTACAGGAAAGCAGGCTTCCGTTTGCCCGTATGAGACGACAGTCACTTTCCGTTTGCACCGTTAATTTCACCGGAGGAAAGATGCGTAAAAGTAAATAGATTTGAGAAGTTCCCGCCACTTCCTTTTTTTATTTATTTTTTCTGATCTTCGTGCTTTTGTATTTAAAGTGGGGTTTTGTTTTTTGTTTTGTTTTTTTGTGTGAAATGATTTTGTTTTTTAACCCTCCGTGCTAGACACACCGGCCGCACACTGCCCTGAATAGGGTGTCATTTGTGAAATGATCCCAGGGACGAATAAGACTTTGACGCTGTCTAATCAAAGGGAAAAGACCTTCTGTGCCTTAAATGTAATTTGCAGCGTGAAGCGGCCGCTGGGAAACCTTATGAAACAAATATTCCAAATGGTTCAGCTCAAATTGGGGTGGAATTTCCTTTTTGATAAGTTTTGTGTTCACTAAATGCTTGGAATCATTTTGAAGTACACAAATGTGTTCTCCTGGAGATCTATATATCACTGTAGAGGAGCGTGTGTGTAGACGCACTGCTCTGGTGTTTTGGCGCAGAGCTGCAGCGTATATAAAAAAGTTTCTTACATTCTGATGCAGCATTTTAGACTTGCGCCACTTCAGATATGGAGTATTTGGGGGGGAGGGGGGGGTAAATAAAAACCAAGAAGAATGGCGCAGAATGTGGTACATCTGTGAGAGACAATTGGCCGGTTGATGAGCCAGGTTCTTGCGTATGTTGCAGGGGAAAAGCCCAGCTAGGTTTCTTTCCCATACATGGGACTTTAAAGCTGCAGTTCAGTCTTTTTTTTTTATTTTTATTTTTTACATTTATTTTTTTACTTCAATAGTTTCATGTGTGCAATCTCTAATTACCTAAAGAACTGTATAGCTGCAGCTCAATTCGTTTTCCATGTATTGATAGGTCGAAATTTGGTGACATATTAAAAGCTGGCATTTGTTTATAATCTGCTTGACTGGCAGTGGAAGCTCATGAATATTCATGAGCACTCTTGCACTGACATGTGCTAGAGGGAGGGCAGGGCTGACAAAGGGGTGTGCCAGGGCTTGTGACAGGACATGAAGGGGCGGTGCCTTAGCAAATGGCTGTTAAAATAGAATACAAGAAAATTGGTCTTTCAAAGTTGTTTTTTTAAAAACAGAAAATGCTAAAAGTATTTTTTCTTACTACAGAACTGATTTATTAAAAAAAAACACACATGCAGGATATTGACTGAACTGCAGCTTTAAATGGCAACCAAATATCTGCATTTAAACTCCATGTGTGAGGCTGCAGTGCTGAACACGTGTGCGGTTAGTGAACGGATATGATCAAAGAATGAGTCACCGTAGGACGACTAGAAACTCCAAGAGGTTGAATCTCCGAAACAACGTTGTTTTTGAGTCATGTGGGGCTAATTCTGATAGGGTCTCCAAGCACCAACCCCTCCCCCGCCCAGAACCTATGAGTTTAACTCCTATAAAGTTAATATCTTGCCTCCTAAGCATGTTTTGCTCTTAAAAAAAAAAAATAATAATGTTTTTATTGTTACAAATCATGATTTTTCTCAATTTTTGTAGGGTCGGAGGGTTCCTTTTTAGACTGTTCTGGGGGATGCAACATGTTAACCTCCCGGACACTTAATAGTTAAAACATTTTATATCCTGAACAGAGCGTTGGAGTGTAACTAAAGACCACCGCTACACGCCAGCGAGGGCGCTGGCTAAATAGTTGGGCGACCATGGAATTGGTTTTGGAAGTGAATATCGTGATGTTATAGCTTGGGGGGTGGGCAATGCCAATCTTCAGGAGCCACCAACTGGTCAAGCTTTAAGGATATCCCTGCTTCAGCACAGGTGGCTCACTGTGCTGAAGCAGGGATATCCTTAAAGCCTGACGTGGTGGTGGCCCCTGAAGACCGGCGTTGGTGTCCCCGGTTGTAGCCGCGTTGATGATTATAATTGGCGTCGCTTCCGAAACAAGACTTTCTTTTTTTTAGCTTTTCTATTGGAAATGTAAAGGAACGAGAATGTTCCGCTGTTCTGAGGTGTGTGTGTGACTGCTGGCAAATAAACATGTCATGGGTTCAACCGGCTTTCCGCGTGCGTTTATTTTAACGTGTGGCTTGGCGTGAGGGCGGCTACTGCACTTCCTCGGAAATGAACGCGTTGCGCTGTATGATGGGGCCGAGCATCTCGCTACACTCCCAGAGACGTCATGCAACCTCCAAGAAATGGAAAACCCTGTGAGATTTGTGGGTTTTGGACGCACAAAAAAAACTGGCAATGAGATTAGGAAAGTACTGATTCTTACCCATGTGAATCCTGATTTAAAACCAATTCAAAGTGAGCAAATCGGCGAGACTTTAATCCACAGCAAAGCAGTGCCATTTTATTTCACTACTTGTACCAAAACGTACATTTTTACGTTTTATTCACTTTATTTTTTATTAAATATGTACCATTTCTGTTTGTGTGATAATAATATTAAAGCAGCAGTTCCCTTCTGGACTGCCCCCTTTGGTTCTGTGGGTGAGAAAGCAGGGGGTCCGCAGCATTCATTTCCGTTCCGGGTATCCCCCCCGGCTGCTGCGATCCACACCGAGAAAAGTAGAGCAGGTAATTCCTAGTTTATTTAAACGGCCATTTTGTTCCCCCGGGTGGACGGTACAGGCGCTACCTTCATCTGTAAGTATCTCGCAAACTGGGGGACTTCATGGGCTGAAGATAGCGGAGACCCTGTGGGGGGGAGGAACTACTGCTTTAACCATTTTTGATTGCCCTGAGGCCCACAATAGGAGTCATGTGGCCATTTGAGGACGTGGAACAGTGATCCCCCATGGGACCGCAGGATGTGATCAAACCAGGAACACACACACACACACACACACTATAGGCATGACATAGTGACTAAGACACTGAACTCCCAGAGTGTGAAGGCACCTAAGGGGTTAGTCTACTTTTGTGATGTAGGGAATAAAACCATATCCTTGCATCTGCTTCTCTATGATAACATGGATCGCTGACCGTTGGATATGGGCTGATAATGAGATCACGGATCTAGTGGTGACGGTGCTGGGGGGTAAAAAGTACCACTACTCTTTGTTGCCACACCCAGAGTGCCCCTGCCACCAGCTCCTGCCCACAGGTAGACGCTGACTTCACCAATTGCTGTGGGGAACTGTTTAAGAAATTCCTGCAAATTCAATTCTTCTAAATCCGGCCTTTAATATTTTTCCACCAGACATAGCGAAACCTTCAAATGTTTGCAGCTGAAAATCGCCAGATTTGGCAAAGGTAAGAGGCGATTTCCCTGGTGAGCCAGGTAATAAAGACCCTTCTTCAGCCCTGGGTAACAGGCAGCAGGTTACATACGACTTGTTCAGCCTGACTAACGTGCCAGCCTAACCCTTACCTTAACCCCAGTATGCCAGCTTAACCCTTACCTTAACCCCAGTATGCCAGCCTAACCCTTACCTTAACCCCAGTATGCCAGCCTAACCCTTACCTTAACCCCAGTATGCCAGCCTAACCCTTACCTTAACCCCAGTACGCCAGCCTAACCCTTACCTTAACCCCAGTACGCCAGCCTAACCCTTACCTTAACCCCAGTACGTCAGCCTAACCCTTACCTTAACCCCAGTATGCCAGCCTAACCCTTACCTTAACCCCAGCCTAACCCTTACCTTAACCCCAGTACGCCAGCCTAACCCTTACCTTAACCCCAGTACGTCAGCCTAACCCTTACCTTAACCCCAGTATGCCAGCCTAACCCTTACCTTAACCCCAGTATGTCAGCCTAACCCTTACCCAATATGCCAGTCTAACCCTTACCTTAACCCCAATATGCCAGCCTAACCTTTTAACCCTATACCACACTAACCCCAAATATACAAAAAATAACCTTTACCCCAATATGCCACAGTAACCCTGACGTTAAAACCTTAACCCCAACTTGCCAGCACTAATAATTCCTAACAATCATGGAGAAAACCATTGCCGGGGAAATAAGGCACAGGGAGGGGGTTATAGAGTTCGCTGCTGTGGCAATGGACATTTCCTTTGGCTAATCTTGTGGGGTTTTCATTTTTGTTGATCAAGTCAAAATAGCCAAAATCTGGCTAATTGACCCAATCCCACTCATTGCTTGATCTTAGATCTCGTAGACTTCAAATGTGTATAATTCATACATTTATTTTCAATAAAATATTTTATTTGGTCTTAAAGCAGCCATCCAAACTGCCGTTTTTTTTATTTACATTTTATTTATTTTTTCCCCCTTTAATTTGTGCTTCAATACAATCCACACACTGATAAGAAATTAGCCAAGCTGCTAATCGCTCGGGCAACAGGCGCCATGCGCACGCCTACTATAATCTCCGCTTAAGCAGTCATATCAAGGGATCAATCCGATCTAGGATATGCGTGGTACTGTTCCTGCAACAAGACAGAAATATTGGCGGTCTCAATGATAACCTGTGTGAGTCTACGTAGGACTAGCATGGCAATTGTGCCCATAGGAAAGATTCAAGTGTAACGGTATTTCTCTCCCCTCCCCCCTCCCCCCCCAATCGCAGATCGGGGCCATTACTGGGTGTTTGTGGTGCATACCTGCTGGTAACAGGAGGGCCGAGTCGTCCGCGGTAACTTTGGGACTTCAGGAACAGGCTTCTGGGGTTCGTACCCCATGATACACTTAGCAGTGCAGCGCCTCCATCTGCGGTAGGCTCCAGTGATATGGAGGCGATCTCCCACGGTAGAACTGTAACTCCCCCCCCCCCCAATTAGATCACACACCAGGCAGGAGGTATATTGCAAACAGGAACAGGTTTATTACTACTCAGTGCAGTAAGGTACAGGTACTCAGCAGTCAGCTGCCGGATCACAGTCTTGTATATCAGCTCTCAGGTATCACCGGAGATAGTCCCTGGACCGTCACTACGGACCTAGGGTACCCGCAGCCGTCCTAGCTCTTCCCCACCTCCATGGCGGAGGCAGAGGTATAGTCACTCTACTCCTCCCCGGATGGAAGAGCGCATGGGAAGGCCCCAATCTCAGGCTCCCAGTCGTGACCTGCCTTCCTCATGGGGAAGGAACAACAACTAACTTAAGGGCGGTCCTGCCCTTAAGTACAGCCAGGGGGCGGGCATTCCATTGGCCCAGCCACAACAGGATATGCCATCCCCTGCCGTCACTCAAGTGCAGTACCAAAGGATGAAGGTGGAAAACCCATAATAACTACTGGCAGACCTGTGAATACCATGGTTTACTGCCAGCCCATAGGGTAGATTTAGTAACCAGGGGGTACACCGTTACACTCTCCCTCTGGTGGAAATACCAACGTCCCCGCTTGGGGTTCTAAATTTTCGGGTACCATCTTTGATGTAACCTGAACAACAAAATAACATTTCACATGATATATCACATTAATATGCATGATATACATTTTTATTGTGAAAACAGCACAGGTCATATATTCACCATACACTTATATTATGACGGTAATATACACATAGGTTACTCCAACGGGGAGAACCTTATTTTCAATAATAATCTTCAGGATCAGGCTTCCGCACTAATGCTCCTGATGCATCCGTAACTGTGACAGCGAATACCCTCTTTGGATTTCTATCGGAGATATACTCTACTCTGTCCAGGTAGGTTGACCTACCAACTTTCCAAACTTGGACAAGATAGGCTACTCTCTCATGTACATTATGGAATGTGCCGCGGTTGTGCTCTAGCACATAAGCTTTCACTGCTTCAATCAGCCATTGTTCCCGTTTAGCATCAATTTCTCGCATAATTGGCTCCGGAACATCTGGATACTCAAACCCATGCGAGCTTCTGTATTTCTGTATGACAAGTCGCTCAGCGAGGCTAGTTTTAGTAAGCCGGCGGTCTTCAGCTCTACCTGGTAGAAGCCAGTATAAAGTTTCCTGAATAGGAGACACATAATTTGCTGACATATTACCCGACGGCTGTACATGTCCCGCTATTATATCCGCTTCCATTGTCCTCATTTCCTGAGCAGCCTTGTAAGGACTATACACCCCTTTTGCCCACCAATCATGAACTATATTGTCGGTTTCTAATAAGAACCTCGTGTGGTCCATAAAGGGCATACATATCCCTGAAACCGGGAGTACCACCATGGGTGTGAACTAGCAGGCCCTGCTACAGAAACCCCTGGGTGAGAAATATCGGTGGAAGTGGTAGCAGAGTTAACAGACATTGCATACAGACTAAATCCACTATTTACACTGTAATGGTCTACAGCTTCATAAATAACATTTCATCTGGAATAACATTATCATTTGTAACAACTTTACTATCGGTCAGCATAGTATTCCCATAAGACCAGTCCTTCCAGTCCGAAGAGGGGATATGATTCCTAGAGGTCCGCAAGCTCCTCTTTCTGGAGTAATGTTCTCTTGCGGCCCGATCAGCTTCCCCAGACGGCAACCCACCCTCAGACTCCCGGACTCAAGGGGTTCCCTGAGCAGAAGATGGGCAAATGTCCCGAAGACAAGCGGTACTGGCCGAGGTCAAAAGGGCCCTTGCAAGTGTCCAAGTCCCAAACAAGTACGTCCCTGGGGCCCGACACTAACGTAATACTCAGTATTGACTGAGCAGCAATGGGCTTTGGCCTTGATAGGGAATCCGACTCATAGTCTTTGTGCGATGCCCAACCCGGGAGGAGTAGATACATCCCTGCGTCTCAGAGATGAGTTATCTTTGCAGGTCAATTTCAGGCTAGCCCTTCGTTCACTCAGAGCGAATGAACAATAAGGGAGTAACAGAAGGAACAGTAGCAGTACTCACCAGAGCGGGGATTAACGGCTTCTAATCCGCCCCAGCGGTTGCTATCTGCATGATGTCCTCTCTAGAAATTGGTACAGGATCCTGGGGTTTATCCAGATCCTTCCCTGGAAGAGCGCTGTCATCAGGTTTCTGCGTAGAGATGAGGTCTTTGTCGACATCCGCCACGTGGACATCGCCCCCGGAAGACACCTCCATCAGCACCGGAGAATCCCTGGATAGGTCTTGAGACACCTCTACGAGGGGTAGGCTAATCTGCCTCTCGGGTCACACGATTGCAGTCATCGGTACGGAACTCCGCTGCTGTGCAAAGTCTCTGGCACCACTCGCCTCATCTCCAGTCTCGGCTGGCTGAATCATCAGTGGCCGAAACACCACGAAGAGTGGTGGCTGCTGGTGCAAGAAGAAGGTAGGGACACATCCGCAGGGGAAAGGCACCGGATCATTTCTGAGTTATGAGTGGCAATCTGCAAGGCCGGTCACGGCTCCTGCGCCTCTGAGAACAATGGTGCCTCCTCACCCAGGGCAGTCCCCTTACCCAACATCTCTTGGGCTGGCACCGATTCATCGACCGTTTCAGGTTCCTCTACAGGGACCGGGTCTGGAACCGTCTCAGTGTTCTCTGTGGTCCTCTGGATACTTGAATCTCCTTGGGCCTCAGCTAGGGCGCACAGGCCACAAGCCTCCATTGTAGAGGTAGATGGTTGCTTGGTAGCAGCAGGGTCGACCACCCAAGTATTGGGGTCGGTCGCATCCTTCTCCGTGAATTCCGTAGGCCGCGGCAGTGTAGGCCTCAGGAACAGTGTTCCGCATAGGACACACTGAACTCCCCAGGCGAGTTCGCCACCTGGAAAGTCACACTTCGGACAGAGGCATCGCAGGTACCTCTTCCCTTCCACAGTTACCGACAAAACAAAGTAGGGGGAGCGAGGGATAAGTAGATGCACAGATATGACAAATACAGACAATTTTTAACAGAGTAATCCAGTAAAGGAGGTAGGTGGGACGGTGGAAAATTAAAATAGATATACTAAATGATATATGCTTACACGGCCCTGTGTAAACCTTGTCCCAAGATGGTATCTTTGTGGTGGATGATGACCCTTCCGCAGTTGGGTGCAGGAGGGGTCGTGGTGATTTACAATATAAATATGTAAATATATAAATAATCACACGGCCCAGTGTGAGTAAAGTCGCAGGGCAGTTGTCTTTATGGCATACACCTAGGTTCCCCGTCAGAGATATTCCCAGCGGTGTTGTGTGCGTTACTGCTGGCGGGCAGGGGGTTCAATGCAGGTCTCAATTACAGTTCCCCCGTTCTGGGCTTCTTCCCCTCCCCGTTACAGAGAGGGGAAGAAGCCCAGAACGGGGGAACTGTAATTGAGACCTGCATTGAACCCCCTGCCCGCCAGCAGTAACGCACACAACACCCCTGGGAATATCTCTGACGGGGAACCTAGGTGTATGCCATAAAGACAACTGCCCTGCGACTTTACTCACACTGGGCCGTGTGAGTATTTATATTTTTACATATTTATATTGTAAATCACCACGACCCCTCCTGCACCCAACTGCGGAAGGGTCACCATCCACCACAAAGATACCATCTTGGGACAAGGTTTACACAGGGCCGTGTAAGCATATATCATTTAGTATATCTATTTTAATTTTCCACCGTCCCACCTACCTCCTTTACTGGATTACTCTGTTAAAAATTGTCTGTATTTGTCATATCTGTGCATCTACTTATCCCTCGCTCCCCCTACTTTGTTTTGTCTATACGTTTCCATAAGGGCTTTGGATCATCCCTTTATTAGGGGTAGAAGCAGAAGGGATCGCAAGAACGACTCCGCATCATTAGCAAATAACCACAATAATTGGTTTCAACGCTCTTCTGAAATTCTGTCACTTAAGGTAAGCGCCTGGTTCTTCCATAATATCTTCCACAGTTACCACCAGGAGTCCTCCCGGCAGACGATAGTGGAAGAATTCCATATTGCTGGACATATTCAGTGCTCGCTGAATACAAGGGCACAGGAGTAAAGGGTAGCTCGATCCTTTCACTCGCCAGGCTCCGAAGAACTGAGGGTGCGGTCCGCTGCATCCGGTACCTCCCTTATTCTCCAAAGTCTTTAGGCATTGGCTGTCGGACTGTCCCCTCCCTCTGGTGGAGATTAGAAGAGGGACATTCAGCAGCATTGACTGGGCGTGACTCTGGCTATAGGCTGAGCCAGTCACATCGCTTGGGTGGGGTTCTTGCTTTCGCGCCAAACCCTTGCAGAACTTTGCAGCAATGTGTACGGTCCTTTTGCAAACAGCACGTGCGCTCTCCCGCTTTAGCGGGGACGCCATTTTGGATTAGGTGACTCACGTGGCGGATTCCCGGGCACGGGAACCTCCATTTTGTGCACCATTTCTTCACAGATCATGCAGTGACTGCGATTTCGACAGGAATCCGTTCTTCGTGGATCCTCAGAGCACATAGATTAGCAGTCTACTGATAGTAGGTTGTACCCCAGGCTAGCAAAGCTCCATCTCAATATGCTGTACACGATATTAGTCCATTACAAGCACTCTGTGGTTCTTTAGTCTGGCTACTAGCTAGTAGTACTCTGGGTCCTTCCCTGTTAGTACTCTTACGCCGCCCTGATGGCTGCCGACTTCACGGACCCTCTTCAGGGTGACTTAGAACAGCAATAGCCATTGTCTCCAGATCTATTCACCCGTTAGGGCCGTCTAGGTCGTGCTTTGCGAGGTTTCTGTTCCTCCTGACTGCACCTTGCTCCCTCTTTCAATTAGTACTTGCTCTGGAAGCGTATCTCATCACTTCCAGCTTTGTTTCGCTGTAAGCCTGTTCCGTTATGGTTCTCGATTTCAGCAGCGCCTCCAAATGTAACGGTGTTCCCCCCTCCCCCAATCGCAGATCGGGGCCATTACTGGGTGTTTGTGGTGCTGGTAACAGGAGGGCCGAGTCGTCCGCAGTAACTTTGGGACTTCAGGAACAGGCTTCTGGGGTCCATACCCCATGATATACTTAGCAGTGCATTGCCTCCATCTGCCGTAGGCTCCAGGGATATGGAGGCAATATCCCACAGTAGAATCGTAACTCTTCCCCCAGTTAGATCACACACCAGGCAGGAGGTATATTGCAAACAGGAACGGGTTTATTATTACTCTTAGTGCAGTAAGGGTACAGGTACTCAGCAGTCACCTGCCGGATCACAGTCTCGTTTATCAGCTCTCAGGTATGACCGGAGATTGTCCCTGGACTGTCACTACGAGCCTAGGGCAACCGCAGCCGTCCTAGCTCTTCCCCACCTCCCTAGCGATGGCAGAGGTATAGTCACTCTACTCCTCCCTGGAGGGAAGAGCGCATGGGAAGGCCCCCAATCGTGACCTGCCTTCCTCATGGGAAAGGAACAACAACTAACTTTAGGGCGGTCCTGCCCTTAAGTTCAGCCAGGGGGCGGGCATTCCATTGGCCCAGCCACAACAGGATATGCCATCCCCTGCCGTCACTCAAGTGCAGTACCAAAGGATGAAGGGGGAAAATCCATAATAATTACTGGCAGACCTGTGAATACCAGGGTTTACTGCCAGCCCATAGGGTACATTTAGTAACCAGGGGGTACCCCGTTACACCAGTATAGATAGCTGCTCACAAATACCAGTCAGTTCATATGCCTCTGCATAATATAACACAGCCACAGAAAATCCAAAGAGTAACAAGAGACCTGAACTGTAGTAGCAATGTACACATACTACATATGTAAAGACGTCTGGAGGTATATCCAGAGAAAAGTCTAGTCACCTGGTATATATTGTGTGTATGTGAATTACAACTGGAGGACGGCAAGTCATATCTTATGGGGATGAAAAGCATGTTTTATTAGATAGTTTGTACAATAAAACACTACAACATTCCCAGCTTCAGCACAGGTGGCTCAATCAGTCCCTGCTTCAGCACAGGTGGCTCAATATGATTGATCTAATTGAGCCATCTTTGCTGACGCTGGGTTATCCTGAAAACCTGACCTGTTGGTTGAGGACTGGAGTTGAACCCGTTACAAAATGACACGCATAATGACCACTGACAGACTGAGGGACGTGGTGACGGTAAGGAGGCGATAGGTTTGCCCCTCCCTTCTCTAAAGCAGGAGCCAGCCTACCTGTGTAGGTATTGTGTGTTGTCTTAATGAAACAGGTTTGTCCAGCCCCACTTAACGTCACCCTACATGGGATATATAACCCCAGGACTGCCTGAACCTGTCCCTGATAATATGGGGCCAGGTCACCCTACATGGGATATATAACCCCAGGACTGCCTGCGCCTGTCCCTCATAATATGGGGTCAGGTCACACCCTACATGGGATATATAACCCCAGGACTGCCTGCGCCTGTCCCTGATAATATGGGGTCAGGTCACACCCTACATGGGATATATAACCCCAGGACTGCCTGAACCTGTCCCTGATAATATGGGGCCAGGTCACCCTACATGGGATATATAACCCCAGCACTGCCTGCGCCTGTCCCTGATAATATGGGGTCAGGTCACCCTACATGGGATATATAACCCCAGGACTGCCTGCGCCTGTCCCTGATCATATGGGGCCAGGTCACCCTACATGGGATATATAACCCCAGCACTGCCTGCGCCTGTCCCTGATAATATGGGGTCAGGTCACCCTACATGGGATATATAACCCCAGGACTGCCTGCGCCTGTCCCTGATCATATGGGGCCAGGTCACCCTACATGGGATATATAACCCCAGCACTGCCTGCGCCTGTCCCTGATAATATGGGGCCAGGTCATTATGGGATATATAACCCCAGGACTGCCTGAGCCTGTCCCTGATAATATGGGGCCAGGTCACCCTATATGGGATATATAACCCCAGCACTGCCTGCGCCTGTCCCTGATCATATGGGGCCAGGTCACCCTACATGGGATATATAACCCCAGGACTGCCTGCGCCTGTCCCTGATAATATGGGGCCAGGTCACCCTATATGGGATATATAACCCCAGGACTGCCTGCACCTGTCCCTGATAATATGGGGTCAGGTCACCCTACATGGGATATATAACCCCAGGACTGCCTGCGCCTGTCCCTGATCATATGGGGCCAGGTCACCCTACATGGGATATATAACCCCAGGACTGCCTGCGCCTGTCCCTGATAATATGGGGCCAGGTCACCCTATATGGGATATATAACCCCAGCACTGCCTGCGCCTGTCCCTGATAATATGGGGTCAGGTCACCCTACATGGGATATATAACCCCAGGACTGCCTGAGCCTGTCCCTGATCATATGGGGCCAGGTCACCCTACATGGGATATATAACCCCAGGACTGCCTGAGCCTGTCCCTGATAATATGGGGCCAGGTCATTATGGGATATATAACCCCAGGACTGCCTGCGCCTGTCCCTGATAATATGGGGTCAGGTCACCCTACATGGGATATATAACCCCAGGGCTGCCTGAGCCTGTCCCTGATCATATGGGGCTAGGTCACCCTACATGGGATATATAACCCCAGGACTGCCTGAGCCTGTCCCTGATAATATGGGGCCAGGTCATTATGGGATATATAACCCCAGGACTGCCTGCGCCTGTCCCTGATAATATGGGGCCAGGTCATTATGGGATATATAACCCCAGGACTGCCTGAGCCTGTCCCTGATAATATGGGGCCAGGTCATTATGGGATATATAACCCCAGGACTGCCTGAGCCTGTCCCTGACCCTGATAATATGGGGCCAGGTCACCCTACATGGGATATATAACCCCAGGACTGCCTGCGCCTGTCCCTGATAATATGGGGTCAGGTCACCCTACATGGGATATATAACCCCAGGACTGCCTGAGCCCTGTCCCTGATAATATGGGGCCAGGTCATCCTATATGGGATATAACCCCAGGACTGCCTGAGCCTGTCCCTGATAATATGGGGCCAGGTCACCCTACATGGGATATACCCCAGTACGGTCTGAGCCTATCATTGTGAGAGGCGGAGCCTGCCTAAGACGGACACATCCCCAGCCCTATCACAGGAGTGCCGTTGAATTAATCATTGCCATGGAAACGCCTCGACCAATCCCCGTGCTCTCTGCTCCCCGCAGACACACACTGCCTTGTAAGGACTGACGCGTGACGTCACATCAGCCGGACTTCTTCCTCCTCCAAGATGGCGTTGAGGGCCGGTGTCTTGTCGCTTGTCGGGCTCAGAGCAGCGGCCAGGGCAAGCGGATTCCTGAGGGCATCGGGGCAACCCACGGCAGCCACCACCGTGCCCTGCAGGACACATACCGTCAGCAGCACCGGCACCATTCTCCCCAAACCGGAGAAAGTAAGTTCCGGGGTGAGGGCGGGGCTATGTCCTTCCTAACCAATCACATTCCAGAGCCCGCCCCTCTCTTTTGCCATCTGTCGATATACGTAACATCCCGCCTCCTTGGCCTCTTCGGCGACGTTGATTGGCCAGCCAGGGAGCACCTTTTTGACAGCTGACAAGCATTTGCGCCAATCGTCTTTTTGTTCACCTTGCCTAGTAAACTATAGGTGGGGACACCCTCCTGACTATCATTTACCAGAAAGGGGCGGGACTAGCTGTCCCATTTTAGGGCCAATCAGCATTAGGTACTTTGCAGGTGATGAGTATACAGTTTTTAGTGCAAATATTCCTATACTGTGATCTTTTCTATTAGATCTACTGCATTTGTAAATATCCATCCCTTTTCCACATTGCCTGGAGATGTCTGTGCGGTGCTAAATAATGCAGCCAGTGTGTGTTTGTGTGTCTGTGTCAGTGGGGATTTGCGTAATTGTTGTTCCTGAGCATTAGAGTGTAAGCTCAAGGGCAGGGCCTCCCTGTCCTGTTGCACGTATTCCCAGTGTTTGTAGTGTATTTACCTAGTAATATAATGGTATAAAGCGCCGCGTACATTGTCGGAGCTACATAAATAAAATATACATACCAGCAGTTATGTAGATTCTATAATCTCCCATATATGGAAGGCATTGTCATGCTATGCGTCACACAATCTGCCTTCCTTGTGCTACTGCTTTCATTAAGCTGAGGGAGAGCTGAGCCTGGGTGTGTCTGTATTAGGGTCAGTCCCTCCTGCCACCAAAGTGACAATGTGATCGCAACATGATCAGTGGGTGATTAACACCATTTATAAACAACTATATGCTATATACACACCTCCCTACCCGGCTTCCTAGGGAGGTTATATCGGTGTAGTGTGTATGTGTGTGTGTATATGTGTGTGTGTGTGTGTGTATATATATATATATATATATATATATATATATATATATATATATATATATATATACCCCTCCCTGCCCGGCTTCCTAGGGAGGTTACATTGGTGTATGTGTGTATGTGTGTGTGTATATATATATATATATATATATATCCATATATATCCATATATATCCATATATATATATATATCCAGTGTTCGACAAACCTATACATTTGCTCGCCCCGGGCGAGTGGATTTAACCCCCGGGCGAGTAAATATTGGCCCAAGCAGCACACATTTGGTACTAGGTGGCGAGTAGATTTTTTTGTGTGGCGAGTAGATTGTGTGTGTGTATACATGTGTGTGTGTGTGTATGTGTACGTGTGTGTATACACGTATGTGTGTGTATACACGTGTGTGTGTATACACGTGTGTGTGTGTGTATACACGTGTGTGTGTGTATACACGTGTGTGTATACACGTGTGTGTGTATACACGTGTGTGTATACACATGTGTGTGTATACATTGTGTGTATGTATATATTGTGTGTGTGTATACACATGTGTGTGTATACACGTGTATACATGTTTGTGTGTGTGTGTATACATGTTTGTGTGTATACATTGTATGTGTGTGTGTGTATAAGTGTGTGTGTGTGTGTGTGTGTGTATACATGTGTGTGTGTGTATACATGTGTATGTGTGTATACATGTGTGTGTGTGTATACATGTGTGTGTATACACATGTGTGTGTATACACATGTGTGTGTGTACACATGTGTGTGTGTGTGTACACATGTGTGTGTGTACACATGTGTGTGTGTGTACACATGTGTGTGTGTATACACGTGTGTGTGTGTGTATACATGTGTGTGTGTGTGTATACATGTGTGTGTGTGTGTATACATGTGTGTGTGTGTATACATGTGTGTGTATACATGTGTGTGTGTATACATTATGTGTATGTATACCTGTGTGTATACGTGTGTGAGTGTATACGTGTGTGTGTATGTGTACATGTGTGTGTGTGTATGTCTCCATGTGTGTGTGTGTATGTCTCCATGTGTGTGTGTGTATGTCTCCATGTGTGTGTGTACGTGTACATGTGTGTGAGTATACGTGTACATGTGTGTGTGTGTACGTGTCTACGTGTACATGTGTGTGTACGTGTACATGTGTGTGTGTGTGTGTGTGTACGTGTACATGTGTGTGTGTACGTGTGTACGTGTCTACGTGTACATGTGTGTGTGTGTCTACGTGTACATGTGTGTGTGTCTACGTGTACGTGTGTGTGTGTCTACGTGCGTACGTGTGTGTGTGTGTGTGTGTACGTGTGTGTCTATGTGTGTGTGTGTCTACGTGTGTGTGTGTCTACGTGTGTGTGTTTGTGTCTACGTGTGTGTGTGTGTATACGTGTGTGTGTGTGTATACGTGTGTGTGTGTCTACGTCTGTGTGTGTGTGTGTGTGTGTGTGTGTCTACGTGTGTGTGTGTGTGTGTCTACGTGTGTGTGTGTGTGTGTGTGTGTGTGTCTGTGTCCCTGTGTGTCCTTTGGCCCGTGACTCCGCCTCAGGGAAGGGGGGGGGGGGGTGGGGGGGAGGTGGTGGGAAGGAGGGGGGTGGGGGGGGAGGGGGGTGGGGGGGAAGGGGTGGTGGGAAGGGGAGGGGGTGGGGGGGGGTGGTGGGAAGGGGGGGGAGGTGGTGGGGAGTTGGGAAGGGGGGTGGGGGAGGTGGGAAGGGGGGTGGAGGTGGTGAGGTGGTGGGAGGTTGTAAGGGGGGAGTGAAGGGAAGGTGAAGGGGGGGTGAAGGTGGGGGTGGAGGGGAGGTGAAGGGTGGGGGTGGAGGGGAGGTGAAGGGGGGGTGGAGGGGAGGTGAAGGGGGGGGTGGAGGGGGGTGGAGGGGAGGTGAAGGGGAGGTGAGGGGGGGGAGTGGAGGGGAGGTGAAGGGGGGGGTGGAGGGGAGGTGAAGGGGGGGTGGAGGGGAGGTGAAGGGGAGGTGAAGGGGGGTGGGGGGGTGAAGGGGAGGTGGGGGGTGAAGGGGAGGTGGGGGGTGAAGGGGAGGTGGGGGGGGTGAAGGGGAGGTGAAGGGGGGGTGGAGGTGAAGGGGGGGTGGAGGGGAGGTGAAGGGGGGGTGGAGGGAGGTGGAAGGGAAGGGAAGTGGAGTGAGGGGTGGGTGAGGGGAGGTGAGGTGAAGGGGGGTGAGGAGAGGTGAAGGGGGGTGAGGGGAGGTGAAGGCCGCTCCCTCACCCGTCCGGCCGCTCACTCACCCGTCCGGCAGCTCCCTCACCCGTCCGGCCGCTCCCACGTGGATCTGAGGCGGGAGGCAGCTTGTTGTGGCCGCTCTCCCGCTGTGTCCCGGGCGCTCGCTCGCTCCGCTGACTGTAGCGGCGCCGGGGGGGGGGGGGGTGGAGGGGAGGTGATTTGAAGCGGGGTGAGGGGTGGGTGAAGGCCGATCACTCACCCGTCCGGCCGCTCCCACGTGGAACTGAGGCGGGAGGCAGCTTGTTGTGGCCGCTCCCCCGCTGTGTCCCGGGCACTCGCTCCTCCGCTCACTGTAGCGGCGCCGGGGGGGGGGGGGGGGGGTTTGAAAGCGCGGGAGACACGGGGAGAGGAGGACGTGCGCGCGGGTGTGAAGGCTGATTTCGGGGAGGAAGAGGCGGAGGCGGGTATGTGAGCCCCCCCCCCCCCCCCCGGGTTATACAATGCTGCTAATGTACACCCCCCCCCCCCTACTGTGTGTGTGTGTGTGTGTGTGAGTGAGTGTGTGTGTGTGTGTGTGTGTCTGTGTGTGTGTGTGTGTGTGTGTGTGTCCCTGTGTGTGTGTTTGTGTCCCTGTGTGTGTGTTTGTGTCCCTGTGTGTGTGTTTGTGTCCCTGTGTGTCCTTTGGGCCGTCACTCCGCCTCAGGCCAATGAGAGGTGTGCGGGGGCGGGCCAAGGGACCAATGAGATTTCCCCTAGGGACACCGGACATCCAGCAGGCAGGCAGGCTGGCATGCATGCATGCAGGCAGGCATACAGTGCTTTCACTAATCTTATACTATACTAGCTGAGAGACCCGGCGTTGCCCGGGATGTAATGTTCCCGTTCCTCTCTCTCCTCCCTGCCTGCCTGCATGCCTGCCTGCCTGCCTGGATGTCCGGTGTCCCTAGGGGAAATCTCATTGGTCCCTTGGGCCGCCCCCGCACACCTCTCATTGGCCTGAGGCGGAGTGACGGCCAAAGGACACACACACAGGGACACACACACACACACACACACACACAGGGACACACACACAGGGACACACACACACAGGGACACACACTCTCCCCCGTCAGTTGGACCGCAGCTCACCTTCCACACACCCCCCCCCCCTCCTCTCCCGGTGCCCCTCCTCTCCCGGTGCCCCTCCTCTCCCGGTGCCCCTCACTCTCTCCCCCTCCCCACCTCACCCAAATCCCCACGCTCCGCAACATCCCCAGCCGCACCATCACCCTCACCGTGCGCCGCGGAGGAAGCGCGGCCCTGCTGCTCAGCAGCAAACTCCAGGCTCCTTCCCCCTCGCGGCGCGGGCCGGGCCTCCTGCTCTCCCCATCACGTGTGACGCTACCGGAGAGGGGAAGCGCGGCGCGGGACTCCCCATCACGTGCGCCGCTACCGGAGAGGGGAAGCGCGGGCCGGGCCTCCTGCTCTCCCCATCACGTGCGCCGCTACCAGAGAGGGGAAGCGCGGTGCGGGACTCCCCATCACGTGTGACGCTACCGGAGAGGGGAAGCGCGGCGCGGGACTCCCCATCACGTGCGCCGCTACCGGAGAGGGGAAGCGCGGGCCGGGCCTCCTGCTCTCCCCATCACGTGCGCCGCTACCGGAGAGGGGAAGCGCGGGCCGGGCCTCCTGCTCTCCCCATCACGTGCGCCGCTACCGGAGAGGGGAAGCGCGGGCCGGGCCTCCTGCTCTCCCCATCACGTGCGCCGCTACCGGAGAGGGGAAGCGCGGCGCGGGACTCCTGCCACTCTTGCCCCCACCCCGCCCAGCTTCCCGAACTCACCTCCTGCCCCAGCCAGATGCCACGGGGTCAAGGTAAGTCACACACCGTCTCCCACCCACGCACTGTCACCCAGTCACCCACACACCCACCCAGTCACTTTCACCCACCCAGTCACCCACCCACCCACTCAGTCACTCACTCAGTCACCCACCCACTCAGTCACCCACCCACTCAGTTACCCACCCACTCAGTCACCCACCCACTCAGTCACCCACCCACTCAGTCACCCACCCACTCAGTCACCCACCCACTCAGTCACCCACCCACTCAGTCACCCACCCACTCAGTCACCCACCCACTCAGTCACCCACCCACTCAGTCACCCACTCACTTAGTCACCCACCCACTCACTTAGTCACCCACCCACTCACTCAGTCACCCACCCACTCAGTCACCCACCCACTCACTCAGTCACCCACTCACTCACTCAGTCACCCACACACCCACCCAGTCACCCACTCAGTCACCCACCCAGTCACCCACCCACACACCCACCCAGTCACCCACCCACACACCCACCCAGTCACCCACCCAGTCACTTTCACCCAGTCACCCACTTTCACCCAGTCACCCACCCACCCACTCAGTCACCCACCCACTCAGTCACCCACCCACTCAGTCACCCACCCACTCAGTCACCCAGTCACCCATTCAGTCAGTCACCCAGTCACCCACCCATTCAGTAAGTCACCCACCCACTCAGTCACCCACCCACTCAGTCACCCAGTCACCCACCCATTCAGTCAGTCACCCAGTCACCCACCCACTCACCCACCCAGTCAGTCACCCACTCACCCACCCAGTCAGTCACCCACTCACCCACCCAGTCAGTCACCCACTCACCCACCCAGTCAGTCACCCACTCACCCACCCAGTCAGTCACTCACCCACCCAGTCAGTCACCCACTCACCCACCCAGTCAGTCACCCACTCACCCACCCAGTCAGTCACCCACTCACCCACCCAGTCACTCACCCACTCACCCACCCAGTCAGTCACCCACTCACCCACCCAGTCAGTCACTCACCCACCCAGTCAGTCAAGTGTCAGTCACCCACCCACCCAGTCACCCATTCACCCACCCAGTCAGTCTCCCACTCACCCACCCAGTCAGTCTCCCACTCACCCACCCAGTCAGTCTCCCACTCACCCACCCACCGACCCAACTCACCCACCCAACCACCGACCCAAAGTCACCCACCGACCCAAAGTCACCCACCCACCGACCCAAAGTCAAACCGACCCAAAGTCACCCACCCACCGACCCAAAGTCACATACCCACCGACCCAAAGTCACACACCCACCGACCCAAAGTCAAACCGACCCAAAGTCACCCACCCACCGACCCAAAGTCACCCACCCACCGACCCAAAGTCAAACCCACCCACCCACTCAGTCAAGTGTCACACACCCACCCAGTCACCCACACACTCAGTCAACTCAGTCACCCACCTAGCTGTCAAGGGGGGGGGGGAAGCCTAACCCTGTCGTACGCCCCCCCAAAATTACATCCCGGGCAACGCCGGGTCTCTCAGCTAGTATAGTATAAGATATATATATATATATATATATATATATATATATATATATATATATATATATATATATATATATAAAGGAAAGAAGAGGAGAGAGCGCACGCCCATAGCGTATAAAGGTATATTTAATGAAGGGGAGGGGGGAGGGAGGGGTAAAAAACGCACTTACAAGAAGTACAATAAAATCAAGCATATGTGATAATAATCACCACCATCCGGTCTAGCTGCAAGCTCTTGGGGCAGTCCCAGGCTCCGTTGGTGAAGGAGCAGCGTCTCAGCAAGTTCCAGGACTGATGTAGGTCATCCGGTCAAATTGCAGACTTTGGGGGCATTCCCAGGCTCCGTTGGCAAACGAGCAGCGTTCCAGCAGTTTCCCAGGGCTGGTGTGCTGTAAATAGTCCCAGACAAAAGTTCCGTATGGGTAGTGCCTGCAGCACTAGCGCTAGGATCAATCCGCTCCTGCGCTGAATGTAGACTTGAATGTCAGTGCGTCTGACGTCACGACGCTCCCTGACGCGTTTCGTCAGTCTCGGCTAACTTTTTCAAAGGGATCTTTGAAAAAGTTAGCCGAGACTGACGAAACGCGTCAGGGAGCGTCGTGACGTCAGACGCACTGACATTCAAGTCTACATTCAGCGCAGGAGCGGATTGATCCTAGCGCTAGTGCTGCAGGCACTACCCATACGGAACTTTTGTCTGGGACTATTTACAGCACACCAGCCCTGGGAAACTGCTGGAACGCTGCTCGTTTGCCAACGGAGCCTGGGAATGCCCCCAAAGTCTGCAATTTGACCGGATGACCTACATCAGTCCTGGAACTTGCTGAGACGCTGCTCCTTCACCAACGGAGCCTGGGACTGCCCCAAGAGCTTGCAGCTAGACCGGATGGTGGTGATTATTATCACATATGCTTGATTTTATTGTACTTCTTGTAAGTGCGTTTTTTACCCCTCCCTCCCCCCTCCCCTTCATTAAATATACCTTTATACGCTATGGGCGTGCGCTCTCTCCTCTTCTTTCCTTTTTAGATATCCTGTGGACGTGGTAGGTCCACATTGAGAGCTGCCGGAGACCCTACATACCAGTACCCACATTCACCATCGGAATTATTTGAGGACTGGTTACCCTTTCAATTGCTTTTTTCCATGTGTACATGTTGTATGTTTGCAATAGGCCTATCTTATGTTTATAGGTCTATATACCTTTATAATATTGCTTAGACTATTTAGGTAGTACATCAGGTATTTCTACATAGACATACACAGTTTAAATGTTCCTTTAAGGCGCAGCTTTCTTTTTCCTTATATATATATATATATATCCCTCCCTGCCCGGCTTCCTAGAGAGGTTACATCGGTGTGGTGTGTATATGGCGGCTCCGCATGGGTTACCCCGACTCAGTGGCAGGACTCAGGCGGCTGGGCGATGGGGTGGCACGGTTGTATAATAATGGGCACCAGGAACTTTTATAGCACAGCTGTCATTTACTCGTGTCCCCAAACACAGTGGTTCTGTCATTAGTGTCCCCTCTTAACACTCGAATGGAGGTACGTATACGTAGTTGCTGTATGTAGATGTGGGATCCGGCCCCCTTTTCACTTCGGGCGTTCATCATTAATTTGATTTCACTAGGCCCCTATGGGTATCCTGGTGGATCTTTAGTCTAGCCCTAACCTTTGGCCTGTTTGAGACTTGCCACTTCCATGCAGACTGATGAGGGATATTAGTGCTGATCTGCTGGCACCCGGGAGCCCTCTTTTCTGAGGCTCTCTGTGACACGCCGTATTCCCTTTCCTATAATATTCAGGTCTCCATGCTTCCTTTTTGTTGATCCTTACTTATAGGGTACTCTCCCTATCTTCAACATAATAAACAGGGGGGCCTAGTATGTGCTATTACTTGATAAACATTACTTATGTACTCTCCCCTAGGCTCCTCTCCTCTTGTCCTCCTGGAATCTAACCTTCTCGAACTTTCCCCTCCCCCTTTATACTCTCAGTGACATCATCATCATCCCATGATAACACAGGGTGTGGCCTGGTACACACTAACAATATTAGTAACACTTTAGAAGGGGGAGGTGATATATATCACCATTTATATGTTATTTAATATAACACCACTTATAAAAAAGCATTTATAATATACTAGCTTATATACCCGGCGTTACCCGGGATGTAAATCACTAATTGGTAGTATTACTTATAAATAGGTTAACAGTAGGTTGAGTATTTGGTGTAAAGGTTCTATAAGATTGTGAAAAATAAATATGATATAAAATGCCTGAGAGCTGGGGGTGATGGGGGTGGGGGGGGAGTCGGCGGTTGACTGTGAGGGGGGTGATGGGGGGGGAGTCGGCGGTTGACTGTGAGGGGGGTGATGGGGGGGAGCCGGCGGTTGCCTGTGAGGTGATGGGGGGGAGCCGGCGGTTGACTGTGAGCTGCGGGTGATGGGGGGGGGGGGAGCCGGCGGTTGCCTGTCAGCTGAGGGTGAATGGGGGTGGGGGAGCCGGCGGGGAGGTGAGCTGCGGGTGAGGGGGGGGGGGGGGGAGCCGGCGGGGAGGTGAGCTGCGGGTGAGGGGGGGGTGATGGGGGGGGGAGCCGACGGGGAGGTGAGCTTGCCCGTAGAAAATAGAAAGTTGTTCATTTTTACACTGGAAGCAAATGAGCAAAAATGCCACTAGTTGGGGATGGATGTGCAGAAGGCTGTTTGTGTTTATATTGATATAGTTCTTTTTTTTTTTTTTTGCTCACTACGTGGGATTGTCACTATAGTTTTCATGTCATGGACGGAAAGTGAGGGTGTTACATAGATGAGACTACGACTGTGAATATACGCCGTAAACCTGCTTCCCCGCGCTGGAGAAGGTTTTGGTCCCATTCATGTGACTGGAGCTGATCGCTTCTCCAGTACCGGGAAGCGCCTTCACAGCATATTAATTGGGGAAACCTACGTAACTGATGTGTGTCCCCCAACAAGGAACCATGTCAATCTAAATAAGAAAGCAAAGGAGGGGAGAGTTGGTACCTGCCCTGTGTGTGTTGGTTGTTGCATCCACACAATGTCCATCTTGTTTCCATTCCTGGACCTCTCCCCCCTCCAGGTGAGCTTTGGTCTGCTCCGAGTCTTCATTGTGGTCATCCCATTCCTGTACGTGGGGACGCTCATCAGCAAGAACTTCGCCACCGTGCTGGAGGAGCACGACATCTTTGTGCCCGAGGATGATGACGACGATGATTAAAAGGTAAGGCGGGGGAGACGCTGGGGGTTACCCTCTCCTGACTTCTTTCTCTTACTTTCATCCTACAACCGATTTACTCCGAGTCCTGATGTTGGCTAAGAATCTCGCTCGTACTACTCCTTGGGTCTCCGCTCCCCTTCTCCTAGATTGTCAGCTCCTCTGACCAGGGAGATCCTATTGTCTCACTTTGTCTTAACATAGAGGTACTGTTGTCATACAATGTTATTGTCCCTGACTCCTACTTTGTACTGCGCTGCGGAATAGGTTGGCGTCATCCAAATAAAAGATCATATTTTATTTATAACATGTGTTACCAGGAAGTAATACATTGAGAGTTACCTCTCGTTTTCACGCCTGTCCTGGGCACAGAGTTATGGGAATAAATAATCCAGTTATGGGAATGGATACTATCCTGTCAGAACTCCGAGATAGCATGGTTATACCCGGCTTCCCCGGGAAATACAGTAATACAGAGTTTGGATATGACATTCTATATACCTCGAGTCTGTCATTCTTGGGATTTCTACAACAGACGACAGAGGAGCCCAATGCTACATCCAACATGACAGAAATACACAGTAAAATACTTATATATTCTCTTGAAAAAGGGTAATTTAGTTTAACCCTTTGGCCAAAGCGTTGTAAGCTTGCGAGCCACGACAAGGCAGACCCTGTTCGCAAGTCCTAACACTACCAGATAAAATACTAATATACCTCTATTAGGATTAAAATTCTCATTTACCTCTATTAGGAGGGAGAAAGACCACAGTGGGTCTATATCCAGCAGAATGAAAGGACCTACTCATTTGGGAAGTGGGGAGGGGCGGGCTTAACCTGGGAAGGAGGAGCCACTAACCTCAAACAGCTGAAAATATATTAACAAAACCCCAGCAAGCTCTTTTTGGGAACCCCTGAGTCCCCACAAAATATATATGTATATAAGTGTCAAAAAGGAGGTAAATTGCGCACTCACAAACGTATCAGGAACATGAGCAGTTATGAGTAGTACTCAATTGCCAACATTAGTAGGATATCAGCAGGGTATCCGTCTTAGGGCTCCACCATGTGCTGCAGGTATCACCGATCGCGTCGCCTCTGTTTGCCGAGTACTTCCTCAGTCCAGCCGGAGCCTCGCGAGAGTTGTGACGTCAGCGGGAACTCTTAGATAGTCTCTGACTCCTCTCCGCTGGAAAGCTCTGCATCCGTTGGACCCAGTACACAATAGTGCTCAAGATGTACTCCAAGTGCCAGTACGCTTGTGTATGCGCGCATAGGAACATATAAAAAACAATTTGTGATCCGAAACACACCCTACGCGTTTCGTCCTTAAGACTTCATCAGGGCGTGTATAAAAACATGATATATACATGTGATAACCAATCACAGCTAGACATAGCTAATTGCGTGATTGACAACATAAGAGTAGTTTCAGGTATTAACTCCTTTCACTGCTGGTATTAAATAGCTAAATCAGATTGAAATAGGTAATGATACAGATATAAACAAAGTTTCGACTAAAGAGAAATAACCAATCTATACATGCACATAATGGAGTATATGTGCATATATAGTGTGTAAGATGAAATTTTGCGTATTGCAGTTCCATGTTTTTATATGTCCCCCGATGAAGTCTTAAGGACGAAACGCGTAGGGTGTGTTTCGGATCACAAATTGTTTTTTATATGTTCCTATGCGCGCATACACAAGCGTACTGGCACTTGGAGTACACCTTGAGCACTATTGTGTACTGGGTCCAACGGATGCAGAGCTTTCCAGCGGAGAGGAGTCAGAGACTATCTAAGAGCTCCCGCTGACGTCACAACTCTCGCGAGGCTCCGGCTGGACTGAGGAAGTACTCGGCACACAGAGGCGACGCGATCGGTGATACCTGCAGCACATGGTGGAGCCCTAAGACAGATACCCTGCTGATATCCTACTACTGTTGGCAATTGAGTACTACGCATAACTGCTCATGTTCCTGATACGTTTGTGAGTGCGCAATTTACCTTTACCAGTCCCATATACATTTTTCATCATATAACACTGAGTGCGCATGTTGTTATTTTTGTGTATATATGTGTATGTGTATATATATGTATGTGTATATATATATGTATGTGTATATATATATGTGTGTGTATATATATATATGTATGTGTATATATATATATGTATGTGTATATATATATATGTATGTGTATATATATATGTGTGTGTATATATATATATGTATGTGTATATATATATATGTATGTGTATAGACCGTTGACGCGGCTCCACCATAGTGCTGTTTTGTTCACAAAACTGAAAGGCGTTCCACGCACTCGCAACACATTTGTAAAAGGTTTAGCAATTCCTAAACTGCATTATAACAATAATCTCCTGTGATTAGGCGTAATGGTGCACAGTGTCACCTTTTTCTTTCTTTCGGGTGTACACTATGCTTCAAGTAAAGTGTTAAGGAAAAGTGGTTTGTTGAAAAGACTTTTCCTAGTGTAGCCTAGATCAGTTCTCAACCTTTTTTTGAGCACGGGCGCCCCTGAAGGATTTTTAAAATCTGTGGGGGGCAACTCTGCTCATCAGACTCACAATTGTTCTCGCTCACACGCACATCCCCACCACACTCATCCCCTTCTTACACACACACCACATAACACACACATTCCATATTCACTCTCATTTTGTCACAGAGCATCCTCACCATTTTACTAAATCCCTCCCTCTCACCTCACAGCGCACACATCCTTTCTCTATCACACACCCCACATGCATGGCCGGGAGGCTGCGATCTGCTTTTCCCCTCTCTCCTCTGCACCGGGCGGAGAGCAAGTACAGGCGGATAACAGCCTATCAGTCTCCAGACATTGCCGTATGCGCCAACTGGGCAGCTGGCAGTGTTCCCTCCGGGGGCCGTGGCACCTTTGGCAGAGGGTCATGGCATCCTGTTTGAGAAACACTGGCATAGATGGCTCTATCTTTGCTGCAGTACATTGAGAATGTGTATGATTGTATTCAATTAGACAGTGGCACTCAAACACCCATTTGTCTTTCTCTGCAGAGACGATTATCCGAGGCGTGAAGAGGAAGCCATATCAGATGGACGCATTTCACACAACACTCGTCCCTGTATCATAGGAAAGGAGGCTGGAGGAGAGAAACCTCTGGCCCCTCTCTCTTTTGAAGCTGTACCAATGATTTGCTGCATGTATAATTGGAAAGGACCGTGTGTTTCTTCTTCTCCCTCCCTGTGTCGGAGAGACTTATGTGGGTTCTGCTGGTGTATGAAACGTGGGATATTAGAAGATTAATGCAATTAATAAAGACATAAAATAAATTTGTAGTCTGATGTGCTCATTCTTTGTGGTAAGGACGCGCTGTGTTGTAGAGGAACAAGGCATTTCCCAACCAGACTGTGTTTTGAGGGGGTTACCAGCCAAATTGCACAGTACATTCATGTGTTTGCTGATAAACTGGTTATTGTTGACTTGTTGAGAATAACTGGGGATAATGGGTTACTGTGAAGATGCAAGCATTTGAAATCACAGACTTCCCCAAACCTCTGGAATGCCCTTCCCCTCAATATCTGACTGGCACCCTCTCTCTCCGCATTTTAAGACCCATCTTAAAACAAATCTCTAACGCAGCATATAGGTAGCTCCGCTGGCTGATACTATATCATCTCAGATGCACTTACCATAGCATTCTCGTATTGTCTGTATAAGTTCTCCCTACTTACCACTTAGATTGTAAGCTCTTACGGTTCAGGGGCTCCTTTTCCTAATGTTTTGTCTGAAGCGCTTATTCCCATTGTGTTATACTATTATGTCGCGTGTATTGTAAAGCGCAATGTACCTGGATGGTGATATATAAAGATATACATAGCAAAAATGGGAGTTTGCCAAAATTAAAGATGCAACAGCCCCGTATTTACTAAATGGTGCTATTCCATAAGGCCCATTCCAGTGAATGAGCAGGAAGTGGTCCTCTGGCGCCAGAGTAAACCAGTGACAGGTGGTGTAGCGCTTCTCAGTGCTAGTAATTGGGTTTTACTGCCTCCCTTTTGTGATGTCACTGAACAGGTCACAGCGCCTGCGACAGAACTTGCATAAATAGGGTCATCTGGGAACCCGCTATTTCAAGTCCCCGAGGAAAGAAAACCGTAACTATCAACTATACATGGGGCGCGCACTTTTTTTGCTGCGCCCCCAAGTTCATTTGACGCATGTGACGTCACATTACATGCATGACCCCCACGTTGCCATGGACGCGAGTGACGCCGGCAGAGTCGAGGTAAGTTTTTTTTTAATTTAAATGCCTCGGGGTAAGAGCCTCTGCAACCGCCCGTGCCCCCCCCCCCCCCAGAGAAATCCAGCGCCCCACACTTTGCGAACCGCTGAACTCTACAAGTAACACTTTCACGGATCAGTGTATTTAAGGGAACAAATTATATTGGAAAACACGTTTCCCGCGAGAGAGCACAACCCCTCCCCTAACCCCAACAAGAATTAGTTGGAATGGAAAACTGTTTCCGCTGTGAACAAGGACAGCGTCAGATTTAAGAGCGTTCCTCCATGTCTGAAACCCAGTTTGAAAAAGAGCAAAAACAAAATAGAAGAGTTGCAATAATTTGTGTATAGGTTGATCGCCTAGTTTTAACTTATCACAAATACCACGACCATCAGTTATAATATATCATGTGGTCCGAGGTAGAATCCCCCTAGTAAACTGAGATATACTTTTATGGGGTGGCTGTAGTGGCCAGACCCTATACATTTCACACAGAAAAAGGACCCCATAAAATGAATGCGGTTTGATCATCCTTCAGTATACTATATTTCCCTTCAATAATATTAATCCTACAGAGCCCTAGTGACATTCACTGGAATGTTAACCTGTTTGCTACCACAGGTCTGCAACACATTGCTCCACGAAGCCTTGCAGATTCTCTAGAACAAAACAGGTTCTGTTCCCGATTGTTAGGCCGACACTTTCAATTACCATGCATCTAGTTGAATTAAACTCCCCCTTTTTAATTTGCTGCAAAGCTGCCTTATTTCACCCCTGTTCAAATGAATGGGGCTGAAGCCTTCTCGGGCAAGAGGGCTTCGCGCCATATTGTATTGGTGTTACAGAATGTAGCAATTTGTCCTGTCAACGTGGTGAAAACTTAGACCAGGAGTGGCCAACTCCAGTCCTCAAGGGACACCCAACAGGTCAGGTTTTCAGGATATCCCTGCTTCAGCACAGGTGGCTCAATCAACACCGGAGCCACCTGTGCTGAAGCAGGGATATCCTGAAAACCTGGCCGTGGCCCGTGAGGACCGAGTTGGCCACCCGTGGCTCAGACACAGTAAAGAAACAGACAACCCTTGAGAAGTACAGTTTATTAGCAGCAGATAGAATGTGTTCGCACGGTTAGGGATCTTGTCCGACGTAAAACCTGGAGAGGAAATCTTTGGGACGTGGCGTCTCCGTTTCATGGAAATAGCGCATTATGTGCGTCCGCTGCTTCCACACTTTAATGGTCTCCTCCAGATCCATCTTCCCCTAGAGAAACAGGAGAGATTGTTAACTTAATCACTGGCACCGTGTCCGCCAGCCCCAGGGTGCCCCCCAGACCTCTGACACATCCCCGTGATGTGACCTCTCAAGAAGGATCACATGATGTGTGCCGGGAAGCAGAGGGGGCTCCAGTTATGTTTGAATCGGTCAGGCTGCTCCACCGTAGCAATCCGCCCCTAAAGAGCTATCCATGTGGCCATGACGTGCCTGGTACCCATAAGTCCTGGCATGCCAGAGGCCCTGATAACGTATTAGGTACATCATTAGGACACTGTAAAGGTTACGTCAACTGCTGTGCAGTAATGTGTCCGATTTCACCAGCAAGTAACAATAAGCAGCAGAGGTTGCCATTTGGACACATGACTGCAGGCTTGGGGCCTTTTAAAAGAAGTCAATAAAAACCGCTAGGAAAAACATGAAATAAGGTTGGTAACCTGCTTTAGGGCATCACATGGAACGCACTGTGAAGACCGGTCATTTTTAGGGTTCGGTGCCAGGGGAGAGCGCGGGGCATCTTTACCTGATGCAGCATCTCCATCTCAGCAATGTCACGCTGTCATGAGATGCGGATATTAGAGGCACTTACAGAGGCCCCGCGCTCTCCCCTGGCAATCAGTTTAATGGCTGTGCGGAAGGGCGTGGGACCTTGTGCGATTGCACCGGCGGCACCACCATCAAGCAAGCCCTGATTAAAGCCACCTGGATGCTAAACAGGACCCGGTTTTGATTGTTAAGATGGTAACAGAACCCATGTACATTTGCATGGATCCCTCTCCATGTTCTAAATCAGGGGTGGTCAACTCCAGTCCTCAAGGGCCACCAACAGGCCAGGTATTAGGGATATCCCTGCTTCAGCACAGGTGGCTCAGTCAGAAGACAATGGTGTCACCGATGCGAAAAAATAGCTCATGCTGAACCTTTTGTGGATAGATGCAGCTTTTCGAGATAATCAAAAAAGGGTTTGGAAAGCATTACAACCAATACTACTATAGTCTCTTGAAACACCTAATCTAAATTATATAGGCAGTGCTCTTCAGAAGATATAAATTAAACATGAGAACCAAACACCTCAGAGAAAGAGGCAAAGGAAAACTTCCAATAAGGACACTAAGGTGTATTCAAAAATATCAAACGGGCTTTAGAAAGCGAACTATGTGCTCCGTTAAAGCTTCGCAGCCTAATCTGGTACCCTAAATCCAGGCTAAAAGCATTAAACAAACCACTGTCAATGCTCAACGACACTGGCCCAAATTTCCAAAAGGTCTGGCTGCCGTGGCTGGCCCAGACAGATATCCAGGGGGTGAGCAATGCCACCGTTTGGCACTGATAGGAATACGTGAGTTCTCCTTTGATGAGATGCAATAGGTAGGGGACTGGAAAGGCAGGCCCGGTCTAGGCCTTACAAGGAAGCTGTGTGGGACCCATCAGGTTGGCAAAGGTCAAATCACAGGGGACTGCCAGGAACCAAGTTCAAAAAGAGCAGACAAGACTTAGACTCCTCTACCCCCCCCCTCCCCCATGGTGAGTTTTATGTTGTATGTCTGTAGGTCTATGTGACAGGGCATGAGCACGACAATTCATGTGATAACATGTACATATGTATGTTATGCCTTGTGGACAAAAATCAATAAATTTGAAGTTGAAAAAAAAAATATCAAACAATCCGCCTACCAGATTATACCGGTTATTTACTTACTTTTCTGGTTTTAGTAACTTCCCCCAGTGTCTCTAAAGTTGGTTAAGCCGTGTCCCAGTTAGCAACAAAAAGTGTCTCCGATAATATGCAATACTCTGTGATTTCCGAGTCTGGGTAAGAATGGTGCCACAGGGTGGCATGGACGCCAGGTCTCCATGATGTATGGGGATGTCAGTACAGAAAGCCGCAGGCCCAACGCACATTTTGCAAACTGCTTTGTCCGCTGGGGATCACAAAGTATCGTATATTATCTAAGACACTTTGTTGACAACTGGGACACGGCTTAACCAACTTTTGACTACTTGGCCATTACTATGTTTATGTAATGAGTGATACAGTAGGGTCCTGCTTCTCGGCGATCCACCAATACGGCAGTACCGAGAAGGGGGCTGCCATGTCTGCGCATGCTCAGAACGGGGGCGGCCGCGCATGCGCAGAACTGGGGACTGCAAGTCTGCCCGTGTGCAGAACGGTAGGAGACGGCAAAAATCACCGGTTCCGCTTTTTGCTTTGCGGCAGGGCCATGGAATGGAACCCGTCATATTATTGGGGCCCTACTGTATCATGTTTATATTATAGATTGTACATCAGACTGGTATTTCTACATTACTCTCACGGTTTCCTACCCGAGTACTTTATAGAACGCAATTGTGGATCCAATTTGGTTTCCTATTCGGAGTATACACTCCTAGCAAACTTACTCTCTATGCTGCATGAAGTTATGAAATTTGCTTTAAGCTAAATCATAGGATTATTACCTTGATAACAAGCATATCAATCACCCTTGGGTCGGTGATGTGAGCATTTCTCTGGAAGAGGTCCCGCACTTTGTCCCTGCCCTGCTTCACTGTGATATCCAGCTGGAACACGTGTACTAAGAAGGGACACAGGGTGAGGGCACTGGAATTAAGTAGTGTAAGGGTTTATATACAAGTGTGTGTGTATGTATGTATGTATGTATGTATGTATGTATATATATATATATATATATACACACATATAGGTAACAGAGCACTCCCTTGATAAAGGTCCTGTTTTTAGGACCGAAACGTTGGTGTTTTGTGCCTGCTTCACTAATACATTTCTTCTTGCTAACAAGTGTGCTGTCTCTTCCTTGCTGTGCCTGCTTTGGATTCCCTGGATTCTCTGGTCTGCCTGGTAAGGAGCCTTTGATTATATACACACATACATACATACATATATATATATATATATATATACATACATACATATATATATATATATATATATATATATACATACATACGTGAGGGTTTATATATAGGGGTCATTTTTTATATACAATAGTAAGGCTCTCAACACAGGCGAGTGTGTGAAATTATTATTGATCACACACACACCCGTGTATATATACACACAGAGGGGTGTGTGTGTGTGTGTGTTTGTATATATATATACATACACACAAACACACACACACCCCTCTGTGTATATATATACGGGTGTGTGATCAATAATAATTTCACACACTCACCTGTGTTGTGTGTGCGCGCGCACACACACACACACACACACACACACACACACACACACACACACACACACACACACACACACACACACACACACACACACACACACGTCACTGGGCTGGAGGTCAGGAGAAGGAGACCGCTCGCTACATGTGTGACTCCTGACTCCTTTACCAGTATTAGGCACCTCCCGGTACCAGGCCCGGTAGAGCTCCCGGGACCGTCGCTTCGCCTCCCCCAAGTCTCGGCTGAACAGAGGTCTGACTGCCCCGGCGGTGCGGGCGGCAGCTGAGGTAGCGGAGGACGCCGCCATATTGTTCCAATGACTTCCAGCGCCCCGGCACCGATGGCCAACCAGAAGCAAGCGGAGGGGCTTCCTTTACACATGACTGGCTAAGGGAAACGCCAGTCTCTCTTAGCGCCCGCCCCTTTCCGATAGGTTGTGCGAACTGATTGGAGTTTGCCGAAAGAATCTGATTGGTTAGATTTTGACAAGTGTGTTGTTATTGGTTGAAGAGTTGTGTGCGTTCCAAGCTCTGCAGGGCGCAGCACAATGATGTCATATGCTGACTGAATTTTACACGTGACCAAACTCTGCAACCATCATAATATCTGATTGCAATGTAATACATAATGTTATATTAATATTATTATTATTATTATTATTAATAATCCAATCTGCCCTCTCTGTTTTACAGCTGACTTATTGTAGTGCTAATACAAAAGACCAATATAAACTATTTTCAGGTTTTTCTTACTCTAGTTTGCAGGTCACCATGGTAACCTTTAGATCGCTGTGGGCAAAGCTCCATTTTAACCTCCCAGACACTTCTATTTCCTGAGCGGAGCGTCAGATTTCTTTTTAATAAAAACAGCTTTGGAAAAGGCACAGGATCTCTCCGAAAGTAAAACATAAATAAAAATACAATGCACAGATTGCTGCCTTGATAAATGAATGATCTTTATTAGTTTTTTTATTTTATAAGCAGCAATCTGTGTTGTACTTTCTATACCTGGTGTTATTAAAATGATATGTTGGCCCATACTCTAAAATATAATTTTATTGTCTGTTCAATTGTTATGCAATAATGTTCCAATGGAAATTTAAAAAAATCAATTAAGGACAAGCGTATAACAAACAACTCTTTAATGAAGCATTGGGTAGACATAACCAAGTCATTCCATCCATTCAGTCAAATGATAACCTATTTCAAATATAATCCACAGGTGCTAAGAAAGAAAGATAGCACTGTACTGGGGACTCTAACCCCCGGAAACTACTCCTCTCCTTGCGGCTGGGCTTCTGAAAACCATTTGGTATGTCCAAAAAGGCTGAAAACTCTCTTTAATTCCATTGTGAGAGTGTGTATATAAATCCCATTTAACAAAGATCTTTCTGCCCCTTGTTGGCTGACCAGTCAAATTTCTCTTGTGAATAGGACAAAACAGGATTGATTCAATTTGGGAAACAGAAGAGGCGCTGGATTTAATGCAATGAAGGAGTTGGGTCAAAGGCCAAGGAGGTGGCACAACGCTCCGACACTAAAGGGGTTACAAATTTGGCAAAATAGTTGTGGCCCAAATTTTGACACATTCGCCCAGCTCTAGTGTACAGAAAAGCTAGACCATTGTTGATCTCCAAACATCATTGGTGCAGCACTTTTCTCGCTCAAGTACAAAGCACTAACTGAACAAAACCGCCATTAACGGACAAGGGTCAAAATGTTTGTTAACTTGTGTACGTAACTAATTAAAGGGCCCCTCCTGGGATGAGTGATTTCAGGACAGCGACATGTGAAACAAGTTAAAGCAGGTATCTTCCCAGTCCAATTTTATATTTTACCAGGATGAGGCAGGGGATTCCCGGAGCTGACACGCATTAATTTCAGTTCCCGGTTCTAGGACACACTTAACTGTAAAAGTAGCATGTTCCAGTCCCTCCGAGAGACATAAAGGTTGTTTAAAACCTCCCCCGGTGTGCGTATAGGAAGCTGCAAGTCATCCTTTGCGTCACGGGCCATTAGCAAGCCATAGAGGATTTAAATATGCAAAAGTAGCAGCATGTCTACCGGTATCGCAGGAACAAGGGGGTCCTCAAAACTGAAATGAAGCGCTTTCGCTCTGGGAACCACCTACTCTCCAGCCTGGTATTAAAGACGAGCGGTACAGCTGCTTGAATTTAAGCTGCTTTTTAACAAAAGCTTTGTTTATAATCCTGATCTAACGTCTGCTGGCGAGTACTCAGTATTCAACTAAACAGATAAAGTGTTCTGTGTTTGCAAAGTTATTATGGGGCCATCATTAGTATCGAGCCCCTTTTGTATCTGAAGCCTTCTCTCACTCACTGCCCCACACCTCTAATGTTCTTCCTGTCAATATCCGACCAGCACCACCTGTCTCCACCTTTAGGACCTTTCAGAAAATACAGCTCTTTAATGAAGCATATAGGTAGCTCCGCTGGCTGAGTTACCTAGAACCATAGGGAGGGGGAAAGAGAGGGAAGCTCCCGCATCAACATAATGTTAAAACAGTCATCAAAATGTAAGTGATGTGAATTGTAAAATAATGATAAGGTGCAAATAGGGATAAGGATAGCAATCCTGAAACAGACAGATTCCCCAATGAATGCGCCCGTGTCACTTAGCTGTACTGTCCCTGCGGGAAAGCAATGCGATGGAGCTGTGTGGCTGCTGCTCGCAAAGCACTGTCAGAGTTGCATTCAGTCTGACTCAGCAGGCTGTCGCATAATGCGTGACGCCATGGCGCTTCCCTCTGATGCACGTTTCGCTTCGGCTTCTTCCAGAGGGGGAAGTGACACGGGTCTTCTCTCCATCTTTCTGTCCTCTTCCCATCCCTCCCCCCCCCGTGACATAGGGGTATGTTATTGAGGGATAGGGCAGGCGGGTCTATGCGAATCCTATATTGGGCAGCTACAAACCTATGGCATATCCCCGCAGGGTCAGTACAGATTGGTGTATATGGAGGGACTTGTATATTTCTCTCCCTTCCCTGTGTGTAGCTGTATATTGCTTTGAGGACCAGCTTATGCGGGGTCTCTACACAGACACCCACCTGCCACACTATGTGTTAATATCATACATCTAGCGCTGACGTGATCCACCAATCACAGCGCTTTAATCATTTGTGTTCTCAGGTGGCACCATATCTCTGACTGTCCGCCTGCGTATGTGCCCTCGTGGCCATTTACGGGGGCTGATAATTAAGCTTCCATGACTCTAACGTTGCCTTACCGATAAGGCTGTGGACAGTATTTACTACCTAACGGTTGTTGCTTGGTATTTTGGGTCACTTTACCCCTAGCCATTTTTGGCTTGCTGGATCACTGTACCCTTAGCCACTATTGGCTTGTGTGTCCTCGTTTTAGAGGCATTCATTGGCATTTACCAGTTGCACTGCACTGGTTATTCATTGCCTCTATTGGACATAAGCACATAGTGCTACTATTTAATAATACGTCTTTATTGTACTCCCCACACTCAGTCTGGTCGGAATATTTTAATGTACATCAATGAAAGTTATTTGAACCCACTAATTACGCAATACATATAGGACCCTCTTTAATAGTTCAAGATCCCTATCTCCCCCCCCCCCCTCCAAACTTGAACTATTAAAGAGGGAGACATCTGGATCCATCGTTTGAGAAGCCTGACACCTGGGTGCCATGGAAATAGATATAGTCCCCTTCCTAAAGTAATTTAATCTGATATTGCAATATGGTCCCTAACAGCTCTATCTCTCTTATCCCTCTCCTAGGAGTATTTAGAATGTTTTATCCATCATACCTGTTACTAGGTTGTATTATGTACTTGTATGTTTATATATAAGAAGTATTTCTTGATGCTTCTCACTATTTTAGAGAAATGTATACTGTATTCTATTGATTGTACCCGCTCTTGTACTATTCTCCCCCGAAGCATGTATTTTGAATGCATCTTCAGTTTTTAGAATGGATTAGTATAATGGAATTTTTTGATACCCTTTGAATAGACATCCTTTCCCATGTGGGGAGTTCCCTCTCCCTCCATTTTATTAGAATATCCTCCAATTCCATTGTGTAAAAATTGAGAGAACATTAAATGAAGTATATGTTGATTCCTCTTCTTCAGTTCCTGTATATAGCGATGTGTTCCTTTATTCATTAGTGCACAGACGCTGATAGCAGATGAGAATGTGTATACACCTTTAAATAAATCACAGATCATTAGGCAGCATGTGTTAGTATTTTATTTTTGGCTATATATACACCATGAATTAAGGCGGGCACTCCTCACTACTGACGGAGCCGATTCCTTTGGCGAAACGTGTAAAGATTGGGAGTTCGAGTACCTTGGAGCTGAGAGAAGCTGACAAAGTGCTTTGCACGAAACGCGTTGAAGGGCTGCGTCCCCCAATTTTATGCCTTGCTAAATAAAGAAAGTTTTTGCCAGACCTGCTCTCGTTTGGATGCTGTGCGCTGCACACCTACATTTCTGGACCTTACTCTATACAGCAGCACGCATTGGAAGGGAGACTCTGGAGGTGATTGAGACAGTGAGTACTCACAAGGGGCTATCCCAATGAGGTGGAGGAGGGTGTCCCAGTACAATCTACCCCAACCTTCAGGGTTTCTTTGGTGCCCCCCCATTACTATGGACTGAGTATACATATAATTAATTGATACCTTAATACCCAGTGCTCTCCCTCCCTTCAGAAACACACGCACAGCACTTTGAGCACCATTTTTCTATCCTTAGCTGAGAGAAGCCGCCTGCTGCCCAGATACTGCCAGACCTGATCCGGAGGTGCCGGTCAGACGCTACATTCACTGGGACGTGCCAGAGCTGGGGCATCTGATCGCCACACACTGAGCTGCGGTTAGACCCAGGACTAACACACGTCGGCGGGGGCAGGATGGTGAGCCAGTGCGGCAGACGATTTCTCCCATACACTATATAAGTGTGAACAGCCCATTTTAATTGTATTATTATAAGTGCACACTTTATATTTTAAGCATGAAGCATTTTTATACCAAGCTGATCTGTGCTATGGAGTTTCTCTCTCTTTATCCTGTTGAACACTGTGAACCCTGCTGAGTTCTACCACACCTGTCTTTGGAGTGATAGCCACTGACTACCTGCTACCTCATACCACACCTGTCGGGGAGAGGTGTTAATCCCCCTACACACCGCTTGATTATATCTTACGTTTTGTAAGTAGGCCTTCTAAAAGAGCCAAGACTGCGTCATCACATTTACTGAATATAAGAACCGCTACACTTAGAGTATCTCTGTGTTTTTGTTTCCCCTTTATGCGACTCCTGAATCTGAGAACCAATTTCTACATCTTGGGGACAAGTGAAGACGAATCCCACCAGAGTGTTTTGAGCAGGGGGTTCAAATTTATTACCTTCTTGTATTGCACATTTTACTTTTTTGCACTGCACTAGTTTATTTATATTCACTTATATGTATGCATAATTTTGACATACACTGATTATTAACATATAAATTGTTTACTGTTAAGTAAGAATCACTACGTTTTTTGCGCCTATTTTTTACTTTGTTACAATATCTGCCATCACAGTCTCCATGGGTAATGAACCCCACATTGTAACTGCCCTTACTGTAAAGACCCCTTTCCTTTGTTGCTGGTGACATCTCCTTTCCTCCAACCTAAAAAGGGACACCCCCAAGTCCTTTGTACTGCCCGTGGGATGTATAGTTCATTTGAAAGCTCCTTGTCCTGTCCCCGAATATATTTCCATATTGTTATCATATCCCCTTAGTCGCCTCTTTTGTAATGTAAATAAATATAATTTAGCTAGCCTCTCATAAGTTAAGATTGTCCATCCCCTTTATTAATTTGGTGGCTCTTCTCTGCACTCTCTCTAGTTCCATAATGTCTTTTCTAAGGAGTGGTGCCCAAAATTGTACTCGATATTCAAGGAGTGGTCTTACTAATGCTTAATAGGGCATAATTATGTTTATTTCCCTTCCATCCATTGCACGTTTAATGCAAGATAAGATCTTGTTTGCCTTTCCAGCTACTGCATGACTTTGGGCACTATTGCTAAGCCTGCTGTCTACAAGCACTCCTAAATCCTTCTCCAGCAAGGATTCCCCCAGTATATTTCCATTTAATTTGTAAGTCGCCTTTTTATTCTTGCATCCCAAATGCATAACCTTACATTTATCTGTATTAAACCTCATTTGCCATTTACCTGCCCACGTTTCCAGTCTCTCAAAGTCCTTCTGAAGAGAAGTTACATCCTGCTCTGATTCTATTACCTTACACAATTTAGTATCATCAGCAAAGATGGAGACTTTGCTCTTGATCCCAACCTCAAGGTCATTAATAAACAAGTTAAAAAGCAGGGGTCCCAGTACCGATCCCTGAGGTACTCCACTCACGACTTTAGCCCAACCTGAAAAAGTTCCATTTATGACAACCCTCTGTTGTCTGTCCTTTAACCAGTTTTCAATCCAGGTGCAAATGTAAATACTATACATCTCATACCGACCATGACCCCTTACAGACGCACTTACCAACAACTTCCTACTGTCTCTGTATGTTCTCGCCACGAAGACTGTAAGCTCTGCGGGGCAGGAACTCTTTCCTAATGTTACATTTTTGTCTGAAGCGCTTATTCCCATCATGTGTTATATTATAGCACGTCACGTGTATCACTGCTGTGACACGCTACGTACATGGATGGCGCTACATAAAAGATATACATACATTAGTCAAACAGATGGCGTAGCCGACATGTTTGAATTAAGTGTTCCCAGAGGAGAGAAACATTTCCCACAAGAATAAAGTAACACAAGTAATAAATCTTTCCAAGTAAGCCTCTAAACTGTTTGCTAAAAATAATTGGCCTGCCCATTGAAGACAATAATCCAAACTTAAATGTAATTAATGTTGCTTGGCAAAGCAAAAAAAAAACAATACAGCAACTATGCGTAGGCGACATTACCTTTTTACAATTAAACAGAGGGAATCCAGGAAAACATGTGAAATGTGTATTTATTTCATTGCTTTTACATATAGTACAAAAACACATATTGCACCCATGAAGAGGCGAAAAGTAATTGACAAACAGACCTATATTTGATCCCTTCGGGAAAGACGGCTGAATGGAAGGATTCTCTAAGCCAGGGGTGCGGGCGCGAACTTTTCCACCGAGCGTGCCCCCAACCCCCCGGAAAATCACTCGCCTCACGGTTTGAGCACCCCTGCTCTTAGCCAAGGACAGCCAACTCCAGTCCTCAAGGGTCACCAACACGTCCGGGTTCAGGGATATCGCTGCTTCAGTACAGGCGGCTCAGTTGTTAACTAAACCACTGGCTGCCACCAGTGCCGACGCAGGGATATCCTTAAACCCTGACCTGTTGGTGACCCTTGAGAACTGGCATTGGCCGCCCCTGCTCTAGTGAATTTGGGATCTGTAGCCATTTCTAATTGCAACACTTACATTTTCCAGAGCACTGTGGCACCCACAACACATCCTCACACCGACTAACCTTCCAAGTTCCCTTCAGAGACCCAATTAACCTTCAGAGAACCTTTATGACGCACCTAGAACATCACGGCAGAAATGATTGATTATCAGGCTAACACGCTTCAACAGATCAGTCGACCCATAGAAATGGGTGGGGCGCTTCACTTCCATTGGTGTCAGGGGGCAGTCTTGTGACCGCTGCCAAATATCGCAAATGCAGAAAGTACGGTGGCTGAAAAAGGTCATTCTTCCGTCAGTCCAAAAGAAATGGTTGTATAGTTCTCAGCGTGCATAAAAACCAAAAGCAGAAAGTTATACAGCAGGAGGCGGACAATATGTGGAGGGTCTGTGGCAGGCGTTACTTTGGGAGTTTACTCTAACTTTGTGCAATGTTCACTAATTTGATAGACCATGGGGCATCTCTTATCAGCCTCGGAGTCGTACTGATAAGTCGTTAAAATCGGATATTACAGAATTTGACCCACAACGACCCTCATTTCATGAATTCCTCAATGTAGACGCGAGTGCAGAAGCTTCATTTGCCCTATGTACTAGCAAATCATTTCCTACCAGCCGGAATCGTGCCACTACTGCACGTGCTAGTACCGCAATCTATTAATACTGCTAGTATTACCCCAGCAGCCAAGCACACAGAATCCAAACACGTTTTTCTTGAGGGTTAAAGATCCCCAAAATATACATGGACGTTGAGTATTCTTTATCTGGAAGAGTCACGAGCCATTGATTTCACCGATGCTATCCAGACTCCTTGCTAATGAGTGAGGCCTGAATTACAGTCCAGTGTTCACAGACGGAAACACTGTTACTGCTGATCTGGGAAACGGGTCACTTGGAGGAGATCAGCGCAGTAAGCCCGGCTCAGTTATTTGATGCGGTAAAGAACTTTGCGTTGCAGACGGTGCTGGACCTCGCCGCGTCTCATCATGAGGTGCAGCACTTTGTGGATCGCGTGCTCGGGGTATTTCTGCCGGGGCGGAAAACCAAAGATCAACGAGAACCAAAAACATTGCAATCCCCTTATGATCATGCTTTGGTTATTGGGACTTCACAAGCTGCGTAACCTCAATAGCCAACATCGGCAGCAGATAACGGGGTCTGCACACAAGTTCAACCTCCCCACCATCGTACAGCCGTCTTTGGTGACAACCACATGGCTGCCCTATGCCCTGGTTTCCCAGAATCCTCCAGTGCTGGAGATACTAGGTTAAGCTGACATTTGTTGCTCTTTGGTTAAAGAACCAAGCTGGAAAACGTATAGGAAGGCGACCATTGACCCACCCTGTTGGGGCCCCCCCCCCCCTCCATATGGTGCAAGATCCAGCTCTACCGTTGTCCTCACCTGTTTGAGGAAGTCCTGGATGATGCTATGCTCGGATACTTGGGAACCAATGGCGAACCTTCTCTTCATCTGCTTCTCAATGCGGGAGAGCATCTCCTGGTCCTCCTGAGTGGTGAAGCCTTCCACGCCTACGTGAAGCAGAGATAACGGAGGTGAGTATTCCTACACTCGGGTGTAGTAACGTTGCACCCAATGTCCTCCTCCCCGGTGCCTCCTTACCAGAGAGACTCCCAGACATGGCGGCGTCCAACGTGGACACCTGGAACAGTCGCAGGGCCTCCTCTACATCCGCCTCCATAGCAAAAGGCTGCAGCTTCATCTTGCTGATGGACTCGGAGATTCGGACTATGGCTTCTAACTGCCTGTGAACATCAGAACAGGCAAAGGTTACAGAGAGAAGATCTCACGGGCGAGCGCAGTTACCCAAATTCAGGGCGCGTCACCGGGACAGGCGCCCACAAACAGCAATATATAAAAGGGAATAACGCACGGCTGCTCTAAAACTTACTACTGCCTATTACTATTCAACTGCTCCTCTACAATCCAGGAGTGTCCCCCGCAAACCAGGCGACTGTTTAAGCTCGAGGTTTTAACAAAAAGGTGGTTCAGGAAATGTGGTTAAAAAGCAACAATACAGGTTGTTTTTGTTTTTAATTACAGGATTGAAGCAGGGGGTCTCCGGAGCTGGACGTGTTAATTTCAGCTCGGGGGACCCCCTGCTTCCCGAGATACTGACCTCCGTTGCGGTGCCGGTATGTATGCAGCCAGGGAACGGCGTGTCTCTAACCAAATGGCAGTTTTATGTCCCGCCGGCCCATAAGAAGTTGTGATGTCACCCGGCGCAGTTTCCTATTGGCCGGCGTGATCAGGACCATTAAATCTCCAGAGATACGGGCACCCCCTAGAGAGGTAAGCATCTCTGTAAGCAGGGGGTCCTTGGAGCTGAAATCAAGGGGGTCCAGCTCCAGAGACCCCCTGCTTCAAACTGGTGTCAAACCAACGTATAATTATGTCCTTAGTCCTAAAATCCAGTGCGCCTCTGGTTTCCACATTGGACAGTACTATAAGATGCCCTCAGATTCTCCCACAGCCACAACAAGCCAATGGCTGTGGCACGCTTAAGGGGTTATACCTGGGTGTCTGTGGCACGCTTAAGGGTGGCTGACACACACAGGCCACATACAGTATACCTGGGTGTCTGACACACACAAAAAAAAATATGAAATCTGACAACTATGTATTTGTCAACAATTTTATTGCACTTAGTATGAGACCCGGGGAAGGGGTTTGATCTCTCCCAGCTGCTTCCCCCTTATGTGATATCACTGTGTGCTGAACAGGGGTTAGCGCAGGCAGAGCCCGTCTCCTAGGGCTCGGACAGGGCAGGATATGTATATCTTTATGAAAGCCGAGTAAACACTTAATTGCCAAGCGCCTCCCCATTTAGAGGCTCAGACATGACCCCTTAAACAGGTCACTTTCACTAGTATACTGGTCTTACAAGGAATTGTTCATGTAAGGAAGGCAATTCCATTATAAAGCAGTTTTCAAAGTGTTTTCTGCAAAATAGCAGGGATTGCCTTATCCCTCCCATACACCCACCCGACCGTCATCCACCCCACTGCCTCCCCTACACCCACCCGACCGTCATCCACCCCACTGGCTCCCCTACACCCACCCAACCGTCATCCACCCCACTGGCTCCCCCTACACCCACCCGACCGTCATCCACCCCACTGCCTCCCCTACACCCACCCGGCCGTCATCCACCCCACTGCCCCTCCCCTACACCCACCCGACCGTCATCCACCCCACTGCCTCCCATACACCCACCCGACCGTCATCCACCCCACTGCCTCCCATACACCCACCCGACCGTCATCCACCCCACTGCCTCCCATACACCCACCCGACCGTCATCCACCCCACTGCCTCCCCTACACCCACCCGACCGTCATCCACCCCACTGCCTCCCCTACACCCACCTTACAGTCATCCACCCCACTGCCTCCCCTACACCCACCCCACTGCCTCCCCTACACCCACAGGACAGTCATCCACCCCACTGCCTCCCCTACACCCACCCGGCCGTCATCCACCCCACTGCCTCCCATACACCCACCCGACTGCCTCCCCTACACCCACAGGACAGTCATCCACCCCACTGCCTCCCATACACCCACCTTACAGCCATCCACCCCACTGCCTCCCCTACACCCACCTTACAGCCATCCACCCCACTGCCTCCCCTACACCCACCTGACAGTAATGGGGATGCTGGATCTCTTCTCACTGTCCCGCTCGTGCTCCCGGGCGCCGCTACGCATCAGGATGTAGCGGTTTTTCAGCTTCTCTGCTGCCTCTGCGGAGAGCCGGGGGCCGCACTTCCTGCACAGAGAGAGAGAAGCGGTGTTAAGAGCGCTCAACCCAGGAGTGGGTAGGGGTGAGGAAGTTGTATGTATTACTTCCTGTAAATAAGTGACCATGAAATTAGCATAAGCAGAAAGACCACAGGACACTTCCTGACCCTTCGTGTGCTGGCTTTGGCCCTCGGGCCGTCAGTTGTAGGGCCCTGGACTAGCTGCACAAGCTGTGTAATGCAGCAGGTAAACACTACAGCAAATCCACGGTGCCCTTCTTTGCATCTCACTACCCAGAATCCTTCACTGCCGCGTAAAAGCAGCACTTTGGTTTGGAGTAAAATATTGGTATGAGGCAGGGGGTCTCCGGAGTGGTACCGCATTCATTTCAACTCCGGGAACCCTTGCTTCCCGAGATACTTATCTCCATAGAGGGTGCCGGTAGCCACACCAGCCGAGCTGTGTGGGGCTATGATAATGGCGGTTTAAATGTCCAGCATCACGCGGGCCAATAGGAAGCCGTGACGTCATCCCTTGTAGCTTCCTATTGGCCCGCGTGACTGGGACACTTAAGCCTGCAGAGCCGCCACCGGCGCCCCCTACAGGAGGTCAGTATCTCGGGGAGCAGCGGGGTTCTTCAGCCACTGCGACATGATAAAAAGGGCGCATTAGCTAGGTTGGGCAGCATGTGAAAGACACGCAGACACTTGTGGGTGTGTTCATTCGATGCTTAGCCCAACCCGTGATAAGAGCTTTCAACATGGGCTCCGACGCACAACTCCACCAATAACTTATCGGGCACATAGATCACTTGCAGCCGAATCAATACGTTTCTACCCTATTCTTTTAAATCCCATCACAAACCACTTTCACACGACTCCGCAGGTTTCAATCGCTAGGTAGGAAGAAAATAACACATAATTGCATCTTCGATGCAAAAAGATCGCAGGAAATAGCGATTCTGTCGTCATTAAAGGAGCAAACCACCGTAGCCTTGTTCTGGATTGGAACCGGAGTGGGGGGGGGGGGAGCTGATCCCCACTATTTGCAGTTCTGGGGGGGCCAACAGTTCCCAAGATACTTACTGGTGAAGTTACTGGTTTTACTTCCTGGTTTTTTAAAGGGGATTTAAATTGCCGCCCAATAGGAAGTCACAACTTCCTATTAGTCTTGTGATTTAGAGGCCATTTTGTTTCCCCCCCCCCGAGGGAGATTTAAACCCGGTAACATCACTGGTTAAGCATCAGCTGAAAGTTGTGGCGTTTGGCTCACGGGGAACCAGGGACAGCAGTAACCGCTCCCGCCACGAGCTCGCTTACTTACGTTCGGCAGCGCTCCCGCCACGAGCTCGCTTACTTACGTTCGGCAGCGCTCCCGCCACGAGCTCGCTTACTTACGTTCGGCAGCGCTCCCGCCACGAGCTCGCTTACTTACGTTCGGCAGCGCTCCCGCCACGAGCTCGCTTACTTACGTTCGGCAGCGCTCCCGCCACGAGCTCGCTTACTTACGTTCGGCAGCGCTCCCGCCACGAGCTCGCTTACTTACGTTCGGCAGCGCTCCCGCCACGAGCTCGCTTACGTACGTTCGGCAGCGCTCCCGCCACGAGCTCGCTTACGTACGTTCGGCAGCGCTCCCGCCACGAGCTCGCTTACGTACGTTCGGCAGCGCTCCCGCCACGAGCTCGCTTACGTACGTTCGGCAGCGCTCCCGCCACGAGCTCGCTTACTTACGTTCGGCAGCGCTCCCGCCACGAGCTCGCTTACTTACGTTCGGCAGCGCTCCCGCCACAAGCTCGCTTACTTACGTTCGGCAGCGCTCCCGCCACGAGCTCGCTTACGTACGTTCGGCAGCGCTCCCGCCACGAGCTCGCTTACTTACGTTCGGCAGCGCTCCCGCCACGAGCTCGCTTACTTACGTTCGGCAGTAGGCAATGAACTTCTTCAGCGTGTTGAGCTCCACCTCTCCCTCCACGGCGTGAGTCTGCGTCCGCGCGCTCAGGTGCACGTTCATCACGTGCTTGGCCAGAATCTGCAGAGGGGAAACAGAGAGCGTTAACCCTTTCACTTCAGATCCACCAAACCCTCCGCCCACCAGGAGAATCGCATGTTGCAGCCGTATCAAGTAAAGCAGCGATAGCCGCCGTCTAAAATTACGCCCGGCAGCAAAACCAGCGCACGTTTGACGATTTAGATATGTATCTATGCATCTTTGTATCTATTTATCTATCATAACATTTGGGATGGTTTTTGCTTCTTTAAACAGAAGTAATTTTATATAGAAATATAAATTAGTTCTGCAGTATTAAATACGTTCTTTTTTTTTCTTCTTTAAAACTGCCCTTTGGTAATAAAGTATCACAAACAGATCTGTTGCAGTGTTCCAAGCAGGCAGTCTGCCTATTGCGGAGTTGAAAGCTGCAACAATGTATAACACTTCGTAAAATGTTACATTGCAGCAGCATTTCACAAACTCCTAGTCAGAAGTCGGCCATTTCGATAGCCCCACGAGCAGCATATTGGCTGATCACAGGAGATCATTTCCCCCCGTGAAAGCTACCCCACATGCTGCATATAGTAACACAAAAAACAACGGGACACAGCCGCTGGGCTGCAGATCTAAAGGCGATTGGCAAAGTAATCAGATATCAAATAAACCACAACAGAGGTTCTCTCCTCCCCATTCCCAGCAGAACACGGCGACCCGTTGGACTTGCATCGCAGTGCCCTGCTCCTCTCTGGCACAGGAAGAGTTAAGCACCCGGCAGCCAACAGGATAAACCCAAATATTTGCAGACAAGAACTTGATCGCGTGTGTATGATCGTACTCCAATAACTGCGCCTGTGACCTGCCCTCACTTGCATTGTATGCCCCGTGGGGCAGGGACTCCATTTCCTAGTGCCAACTTATGTCTGAAGCGATTATTCCCATCAGGTCACGTATAACAATTCTGTAAAGCGCCATGTACATTGACGGCGCTATACAGATAAAGATATACATACGTGAAAAGCTTAAGGCTGCGGTCCCAGTCACCGCCACAGCGCACGGCTCGGCGTGCGCTGTGCTATCAAGCCCCGCCCCCCCAGTCCGGCCGGTCCCAGTCCCTACCTTGTCGCGCACCTTTCCCCAGCGACAGGTTTTCAGGCAGGCAGGAGAATTTGACCTCGACATCTGCGACGCCCCCGCCGACGGTTCAGCCAATAAGGGCGAACCAGCCGCAGGACGTCATGGCCACGCCCCCGCCCCTCCCGTCGCAAACCTTCCCTCTCCCCCCAGACCGCAGATCGCGGTGTAGCGCTGTGCACGCACCGCCCCCCCCGCCGGGCGCGTGTGCCACAGTGAAGACTGAGGACTCAGCCCAACAGTGACCGCAGGGTCTGGAGCTGTGACATCCAGTTCCCCCAGAATTCCTTGCACTAAAACGACATCATGCTGAGCGCTTCAATACAGGTAGTTTGACGAGACGGGGGGGAGGGGTGGGGGGGGGTCTAATACCCTGGGTGCCCGCTGGGCTATTCCAGGTACAGCCCCGCAGGTGGGATATTGGGCACCTTGGTGCAGGTTTGCACGTGGTATGGCGAGCTGATGGCGCATCAGCAGTGACGATCGGAAAACAGTGGCCGCCGTGGATCAGAGGCCTGGCGGCCAACATCTTTTTGCTCTCCGATAATCAGACACTGGTGGTGTTCACGCCGGCCCCCCCCCATGTTGATCTGCGGGGGCCCGACATCGCTGGCTTGGTCTCCAGCACCCTTACCATGTCCCTCTGCTCGTTGTGCTCGTCTTTGATGATGAAGATCATGTCGAACCTAGAGAGGATGGTTGGCATGAAGTCGATGTTGTCCTCGCCCTTCGTGTCGTCCCAGCGGCCGAACACCGAGTTGGCGGCCGCCAGCACGGAGCAGCGGGAGTTCAGGGTGGTGGTGATGCCGGCTTTGGCGATGGAGATGGTCTGCTGTTCCATGGCCTCATGGATAGCAACTCGATCATCCTCACGCATCTGAGAGGAAGGAGGAGGGAGAGGTTATAGAGCACATACTACCTGAAGCAGGGGGCCCCTGAAGCAGATCCAGTTCCAGCGGCCAGGAACGCCCAACTGGCCAATAGATTTTACGGTTAAACCACCGAATAATAAATAAAATAAAAAAAGCTGCCAGGGTCAGCCTCCCTCCGGCAGCCGTGTCACCAGACGATTCTGTGGCCATTTAGTGGGACCCTGCAGTTATATTACTGTTTTTTGGGGGGTCTTTAAATGGCACCGAAAAATACAAGCAGGGGAAGAGCCGGGGTGGAGAGGGCGGTCATGTAAGGTCGGGAAGCGGTGCGTCAGCTCAGGGAACACGGCCTTTTTAGGATGAGAAATTCCCAACCGGAGGGATCTTAGGAGACTTGGAAGAGGACGCAACTAGAGAAAATGTCAGAGGAGGAATGAAAGGGCCAAAACGCCTCCATGCACAAAATACAGAACAGCGCCCCAAGAATCTGGGCCGGGAGGGTGCAGGTTAAGATGGACAGAGATCGCTGAAGGGGACATGAGCAGACAATGCACTGCTTTGGGGGACCCCCACACCAGTAAAATTTAAGCACAGTCACTGGCGGTGTCCCCAGGGAGAACGCGATGCAGTCTGTGGGTTACAACCCCCCCTCACCTTGTCAAACTCATCGATGCAGACCACCCCTCCGTCTGCCAGCACCATGGCGCCTCCCTCCATGATGAAGTTCCGGGTCACGGGGTCACGCATGACTGAGGCGGTCAGACCAGCCGCGCTGCTGCCTTTCCCTGAGGTATAAACCTGCGGGACACGCGCAGAGCGATCAGGACGGACACGGCCAACCACCGACATGACGGCAACAGAGCAAAGTACGGTGCGGAAAATTAAAGGAACCCCCCAGTATATATTTACCCTGCCTTTTCCATGTCACCCATTTAATTAAAGTGGTTTTTAAATCGAGCTTTTGTATTATAGCCCTTATTTTTGCCTGCTGTGCTCTGCTTTTTTTCACCGGTTTGGATCCTCTGTATCTCACTGAGCATGAGGCACGCACTGGAACCGGACTACAGACCGAGTACTACTCTATTATCCCACATTATAGCCAGACTTTGGGAAGAAGACTGTGCACCATGTATGCTCAAGGGCTGGTTTGTCCGCATAGGAAGAGAACAAGTCACTACTGTTCACTAACAGAAAGTGGCTTCATTATCCTCCGCAGGACATCACATATATATACCCCCTTACTCGGAGCTCACATTCCCTTATGGGTCATAAAGATACTCACTGATGCATTTATTGTCCATCTTCAAGCAAGTAAATAGACTTGAAGCAGTTCTATATATCGCTATTTTTCCATTCATGGCTCAGGAGCACTGATAGCAAGAACTGTGTTTCTTCGTTCTGCTATATTTACCCTGCTCCCCCTCTTTTTAGATGTGAAGCAGGGGGTCTCCGGAGCTGAACAGCGTTCCTTTCGGATCTGGGGACCCCCATGCTTCCCGAGATAAATTACATGGGGAAGATGCCGCCCGTACAATCCCACATCGGGGGGGAAACAAAATGGAAGTCTAAATCTCCAGCGTCACGTCCAGGAAGTACAGGCAGCATCTACCCTGGCAAGTATCTCGGTGAAACAGGGGGTCCCCGGAGTTGAAATTAGCGTGTATATGTTTTTTAAAAAAAAAAAGGTTTATTCATATTCTCTGCGATTTACACCTCTTGGCTAACCCCGAATTGTATTTTACGAGGGGTTAATCCCTCTTCTCGTAGCGGTCTCGGTTATTTGACGTGTGACAAACACGATATATTGCACCTGGTGGGGAACACTGCAAAGAGAGCAAAAATCCCGGAAAATAACACTCTCACAATCTCCCAGTCACACCCACCTGTCTGGAAAAGATTCCGATAAATACAGACACCCGCTTTATAACTCCGTTATTTCCTCACCCTACACTAGCGCATTAAACTCTGCAAGGGAACTTTACGTTCCACATAGAATACAAAAGACACGGGCGTCAGCTGTTGAGATCAGAGGATAGGAGATTTCACCAGCAGTGAAGGGGTCAGCACAGTAAGGGCCGGGACACTGGGATTTACTCCCCATGGAGACTGGGATGGCAGATACAGTAGATCTGTTTAAGAGAAGGAGCGGCTCAGTTAGTAAAGAGACGGACTAAACTATGACACGGAGTGTGAAGCAGGGGAACCTGGTACAATCGCCGGTGCCGGCTCCTTGTGGGCAAGTCACTTTATCTCCCTGTGCCCGAGACGCCAAAGTCATAGAGAGTAAGCTCTGCGGGGCAGGGACTGTGCCTGTAACATTCCTATGTGCTGCGTACCGCGCGCTATACCGTCATTGTGACGCGCTGTGTGTTTCATTGGGAGAAAATTATTGCATATAGAGCCTACTAAGAAACATTAGCAGCTCTGCTCCTACCGATGTTTCTTCTCCGCGATGTCATCAGATCCTTTGGGGAAACAGGTGAAGATGCCAGGCTAGCACTTGCTATTGTAAGTGGGGCATCTTGATTGGGATTGTGGGGGTACTTACCCCGATAGGAGAGCACCTCTCCACGAACTTCAGCAGCTGTGACTTGGCGGTTCCAGGGTCTCCCAACATAAGCAGGTTGATATCCCCCCGCCGGGTAAGTCCATCCGGGAGCCTGAAGGCAAAAGAACCGCAGTGTGACCACGTTGTGCCGCAGCAGCATGGGAGGGAACGGGGGAGGCGTTAACATTTAACTGCTAGGCAGTTAGCGTCGTGGCTTTGACAAAACGGTTAGACCGGCTGCAGCAGCGCTGGGGCTACAGGCCCTCATCTACTAAAGACAGACTGATTGAACCACCTGTGCTGAAGCAGGGATTTCCTGAAAACCAGGCCTGTTGGGGGGGGGGGGGGGGGAGGGGGAACTTTAGCACCTCTGTACTCAGCCACACGTGTTTACAGTATATCCTCTCTGCTGTAAAAGCTGTGTAGTACGGCAGATATAAAAGCTTATAGGGATCCATGTTTAAATCGCTCCGAAGCTAAAAGAAGCACTGTGCACATTCCCCCCTTTTCTCTGCAGCAAAGGATTCTGGGTTAAGGCAGGATTGTGGACCTGTCTGAGACATGTGAATGCGCTCACAAGCGGTATTATCCTTCGCGGTCAAAGCACGCTGGGGAGACCAGAAGACTAAAATAAATATAAAGTACAATGCCAGGGGTGCCACTATTTTAACAAAACTAGTGTCCCCTTTCCATGTAAAAATAGAACTGATTTCAGGAACGCCGCTCACACTCGCTTTCTAAGCATAAATATTGTAGAAATGAATCGAAAATATGTAGCTTTTCCGTCAAGTAGAATACTCAGTACAACTACTTTATCTTCCAACCGCCAACCGCCGGTTATACCGGTCGCTAGCTGGGCCCCTCCAGACAAAGACGCAGCCATCTGTTAACATGAATACCGAGATGATCCAGGCGCCATAAACACAGCTGCAAACACTTGCGGCGTATTCAGTAACATCCGTGCGTACGCCCAGCCAGCGTTTTGGCCCGTATGACCGATGAAGGCCAACATGGGCCCAAACGCTGGCCGGACGTATGCACCAATGTACCCGAATACACCGCAAGTATTTGTAACGCTGCGGTTTTTGGGGTGGATATTTGTTGGTAATTGGGAGTTCAGCCACCGGACAAATTTTCCGGACAGCAATAGTGAAGACCGCTCCGCAAACAGGACGACGCCCCACTCCATGTTGAAGGATGGGGTCCACGTAGGAAGCGGGAAAGCCCCCCTCACCTCTTGCGGGACCCCCCTATGAGCAGGCAGGCGATGGCTTTCTTGATGTCGGTGCTGCCGTAGATGGAGGGGGCGATGCTTTTCGCGATGGTCTCGTAGATGTCCGTTTTGGACGCCAGGCGCCTGAACTCCTCCTCTTCCTGCGGGGTGATGGTGCCCACCGCACTTCTCCCTGCAGAGGGGGTACAAACGGAAATGAGGGTTGAGGTCCGCGTATGAGCTACGGGTGCACCTGGATGAATGCATACATTACGTTAACCCTTTGCGTGCCGGCGGGGTTATGGCATAGTGGGGTGTGACTTTGGAAGCTCCCGCAGTGAGTGACAGCTCTGCCCCCCACCATGCTGCCTGCCCAGACCGAGCAGCAGTTTGGGGCTTTAGTAAGCGTGTGTTCCCCGCACAGGCTCAGGACACTACACTGCCTGGGATCCGTCACACAGTTGTGTTAGCGACAGTCTGATGAGGCAATAAGATTAATTTGGGGTTCGATGGACACATTTTCTATCAGGGGGAGAAGTGTAATAAAAGGTTGGGCCCCGCCGTGTTAGGGTCTCACGGGGGCCCCGCTGTTGGAGAATGCGGCCCCTGCTAGCACCCACATGGCTCCTCACCTGCGCCTTCTGTGTCCACCTGGATCCCCACCACGCGGACGTAGGAGCTGCGGATCCCGACGCCCACTCTGTCGCGGCCTTTGGCGGAGGTCTTGCCGGCCTTCCGGATGGAGTAAATGCCCATCATCGTGACCCTGTTCCCGGGAACCACCTTGTCACAAAGGTACCTGTACGGGAGGAGAATTCAGAAAGGATGGGAACGTCTTCCTGTGCTCGGCGTCACCCCCACACAGCCAACCGCAACACACAGGCCCTTCAGTGCCACACACGCGTGTACCATACCGAGAGCACGCAAGTGGCAACACTTTCAAGACCTCATTTGAGCGCCTCCTTGTCCAGAGATTTGCACAGTATCAAAGTTGCCCCTGGATCCCAGCCTAAGGACGCGCTTGTAGTTCGCGTGACGGTGACGTCACCAGCGAAAGTTGCAATTCGCTTTCCGGCGACAAGGATCAGAGGTTGTCACATGTGGCGACAGCCTCTGAAAAATCAAATGGCCGGCTTACTACAAGCGCAAGCGACGGCGGAAACATAATTTTGCCGCGACATCGATTCGCCGGCACTATAAGCGCAGCCAAAGGGCGTTCAAGCCTCTGCAGTGCGTTACAATACCCTGATAGACAAGGGGTAAACTAGACTGGCCCGGGTAACATTTATGGTGGCATTCAAGACGTATAGGTGCTGACGAGGGTCACGCCAGCCCGTGCCACTCATTGCACAACCGTCCATATGAACCACTCATAGGTACACTGCAGTATACTCCGTGCTATACAGAGGAGTCTGCGGGCACAAGAAGTCCGTGCACCGTACAGCTTACAATCTAATGGTCTAACGTGACTCTCCAAAGTTAGAAAACACCAGGATTTGAAGTGCGTGCACCCACTTCAAAGACAGGTACTGCTGCACTAAATCTCCAATATACACGACACCCTTACCCGCCGCGTGGGGAAGGGGTCAGCGACACAGGACACTACGAATGGACCACGTCCCGGGGTGGTGCTGGAAGGGACAGGACACATTCTTCTGTCCGGCCTCATTCTTCTCAGCGGTTGGCGTGTGCGGGGTTAGGAGCACCGGGCAGAGACCCGCACGGAGCGTTTGATGGGTTACCTGTCGCAGTACAGCTGCATGTGACGCGGCATCTCTCCGTGGGGCACCGCGTCCGGAGACTCCTGCAGCTTCAGCGTCTGGAAGTCCACGCACTTGCACTTGTCGGGGACGATGTAATAAGGATCCAGCGGGCACTTCGGACGCCCGGCCTGCTCCCTGCGAGGGGGCGTGAAAGCAGAGTTAGGAAACGCGCGGGGGGATGCAGCAGCAGGAGGGGGGGACGCAGGGGCGGGGCGAGGGGCAGCGACAGGCAGACGTGGAAGCGTACGTGTTGCACTTGCGTGGCATGGCGTAACCCTCCAGGCCAGGTCGCACCGAGATGTTCCCGATGGTGTTCCGGCAGCTGCGGCACTGGATGGAGATCTTGGTGGCTTTGGCTCTCACGGCGGTTGCAGCGATGATGATGCCGGGGATCTTGACCAGGTGAGACATCTGCTCCGACTGGAAGACACAAGGGGGGGAAGAATAATGCGACCTGGGCAGGACAGGCGGGTGCAGGAGGAACGGGCCGGAGTAACACACTAAAGTAGCAGGCTGAGTACACAGTAATACAACTATGTTGCAAATAGTACCAAGGGATCACAGAAAGTGAGCACCAGAGACAGGCTATGAGTAGCCGTGAATAATACAAACTTATCTGCTGTGAGGATGTGGACACAACCGCTGACTAGCACCAGACCTCATGCGGACGCCACCGACGTGACGTCACAACACCCGACGATCGTTTTGTGACACTTCTTCAGGGGGGAGGGGCTACACACTCAAGTGTCCATGCGCCTAATATACCCTCTAGTGAGAGGGAGGAGCACACAGTAAGGACTGATCTCTGCTGTTGCCTGTCTAATTTTTTTTACCAATTTATTGGGATGCGACTGTACACATCTGGCTTCCATATAGGACATAACTATGATAGCCACAAACCGGTCCTGTTACCAACTTGTCGGTAAACTCAACCTCTAAATATACATCTTGCAATGAGCAACTAATATCTAACAGGGTGGACTCTCGACAAAGTGATAACCAGTCCTGATTTATTTAAACTGAAAACAATTAAAAACAGACATCTCTATTTTTCTGATGTGGCATGTATTCGAATATATATCTATAACCCCAAACAGATATATAGATAGATAGATATATATATATATATATAAACCGGTCCCGATACCAACTATCAAGACTCAACCTCATTATACTGGGGGGTGGGGGGGGGATCTCGACCATAGAACTATGAGGGTCTCAGGTGATTGTAACGTCTGGCAACTTTTACTTACGTGTTGCGTTTGTGCCTTTGCCATTTTGGAATATAATATAAGTTAAATCTAAAAAATACAATCATATCAAACAGATTTGAATGCTCTAAACAGGAGCCCTTCTCTTGCAGGTCCTTTCTCCTTATGTGGTTTAATAACAGCAGCATGGAGAGATGAAGCATCCATCGGCACAACACTGGCAATGGGGCTCAGACCTACATCTCACAACCGAAGAGTAATGCATTGCGTCGTCAGCCTTTGCTAATTTACACTGCAACTCATTAAGAGATTTGTCCAACTGTGCCAAGCGGTTAAACCATTCCGCCCCCACCCCGGCTGCATCGGGAAAGTGCCCCGTTACCTTCAAACTGCGGATGTTGGCTGGGTTGGCGTCAGACTTCAGCATGACCTGGATCTCCTGGATGGTCTCTTCGCCCACTGGACGAGGACGGGTCACCTCGTCTGCCACTTCCTGGGCCGCCTCCTCCAGCTGCAGAAAGGGGAGAGATGAGCAGTTTAGAGCTGCCATGATCGACCAGCAGCAAGATACACGTCAACGCCAGGACCATGTCTAAGAACGTCCGCAAAAATACATTAGGATACCATATATAATTAAAGGGAAAGGGGGGTTTCACCAGCAACAAAAGAAAAGGGGTTTTACAGTAAGGGCAGCGACAATGTGGAGTTTACAATCAAGGAGACAGGGATGGCAGACACATTGTTAAGAAAACATTAGACATCTTTTTGGAGAGGAACGGTATACAGGGATGAACCAGGTTTAACAAAGGAAGGGCGTTGAACCAGGGAGAGAGATCTTGGATGGACATTACTGGAGTGCGGAAATCATTTCCGTTCCCCTGACGTGCATGTGTGTCACTGGGATTTTGTTTGCTTCTTCTTGATCAACAGAACTATAAATACAGAACGAGTACTCTGCCAACTTCAACCTAATCTATGTTACTACAAGATGATCTGACAATGAAGTGCACACTAAAAGTAATATCACAAGGCCACGGTGATACTTCCCTAATATCCCCCTCTTACTGCAGCCGTCACGTAAAACATGAGGGATTAGCCAGGAGTCTAAGTGCTCTTCAGTCTTGTGATGTTGTTCAGGACACCGGAACACAAATGCGGTCACCACCTGCCTCCAAAGAAGGATCTTCGTTGATTTTTGATCTTGTTCTGTGTAGCTTCACGGCGGCTTTCAACCAGTGAAAGCATTAACCCTTTCACCGAGAGGTGCCTACAACTCAATGCGTGGTGGGAAGTTCTAGCAGTGACCGTACTGAGTGACCAGTGCCCGTGGTCATTATGCTCGGCACATCTTCCAAGTGAGGACTGGAGTCCTTACTGGGACTTCTCTCACAAGTGTTGATGGACCAACCATTAGTGGGAGAACCTCACTCACCAGCTGCAGATGCTCGGAGGGCTGCTTGTACAGATAATCTGCTAGGTCTTCATCAAAGCTGGCCAGGTCCTCCATCTCCACCTCAATCCAGTACTCTCCCAGGTTGTAATGGCGCTTGAGCTCATCTCTGAAAGATCAAAAGCCCCAAGAGAATGTTCGTTTGTTGTCGAAAACAGACATAAGATCTATGAGCACTTAAGAAACTAACATATTGGTCTTCAATTATACACTAGGCATTACAACATAAACTACAGAATATAGGTCAATGGAGATTCCCACGACCCAACAAATCGGGTTACCCACTAAGCCAGGGATGCGCAAGATTTTTTTTTTGAGGGGGGCCACTGCACTTTGAGGCCCTGCGCTCTTCCCCAAAGCATTTAAATTAAATGCCGGGGTACCGCACGAGGCCTCTAGCTCACTTCCCTTGACTCGGATGGCTTTGGGCGACACATCGCCATGGCAACGGAGCGTCGGTCACGTGCCACGACCCCGCGGCGTCATTTGATGCTTGAGTAAAGGTAAGGGGGGTGCGAGCAGGCCGGGGGGGGGGCGCAAGGCAAAACGTTTGCGCACCCCTTCCCTAACCTAAAAAGAGTTTCGCTTTCTCAGCCGCTAACTAAGCAAAGTGATCCATGAATCTCATTAAATCAGTTTATTTGAATGTTTATTGTTAACTCCCAAACCCTGCAGGCTGAGAGCTAACCCAAAGTAACAGGTTGCCCAAGCACAGCTTAGGTGACATCCATGGTGTGGGAGACTGCGCAGAGGCATCCGCGCGAGAGGGGGGGCAGATTGCCTTAAGGCAGCGTTTCCCAAACTTTTTTTCCGTGACCCGGTTATTTTTGAACTTTTCCTTCGTGACCCACTAAAAATTTTATCGCCTATAGGTAAAATAAAACCGCTATGAATGTCCATACAGATTTCATATATTCTCCCAATCCCCTCTATTCTCTCTCCCCCCCCCCACCCTCTCTCTGACCTGCACAGACGCACACAGTCACTGACCTACAGACACTCACACAGACAAACCAAACACAGCCACTGCTGGCCTGCACAGACACACACAGCCACTGATACACACAGTGGCTGTGGCTGATACACACACAGATCCATATACATACAGGCATACCCCGCATTAACGTACGCAATGGGACTGGAGCATGTATGTAAAGCGAAAATGTACTTAAAGTGAAGCACTACCTTTTCCCCACTTATCGATGCATGTACTGTACTGCAATCCTCATATACGTGCATAACTGATGTAAATAACGCATGTGTAACAGGCTCTATAGTCTCCCCGCTTGCGCACAGCTTCAGTACAGGTAGGGAGCCGGTGTTGCTGTTCAGGACGTGATGACAGGCGCATGCGCGAGCTGCCGTTTGCCTATTGGGCGATATGTCCTTACTCGCGAGTGTACTTAAAGTGAGTGTCCTTAAAGCGGGGTATGCCTGTACACACACACACAAAGATACATACACACACACTCTCCCCCATACACATACACACTCTCTCCCCCATACACACACACACGCAGCCACTGATACACTCACCTATTCTCTGTGTCTGTCTCTCTCTCTCTGTGTCTCTCTGTGTCTCTCTGTCTCTCTCTGTGTCTCTCTGTGTCTCTCTGTGTCTCTCTGTGTCTCTCTGTGTCTCTCTGTGTCTCTCTGTGTCTCTCTGTGTCTCTCTGTGTCTCTCCTACACACACACCCTCTCTCTCTCCCCTATATAAACACACGCACGCACCCACTGATGCACGCACCCTCTCTCCCCCTATACACACACACAGCCACTGATACACACACACTTTATATATATATATATATATATATATATATATATATATATATATATATACACACACACACTTTATTACAGAGGCAGCGACGGATGTGAGTGACTGGAGAGGGGGGGGGGGCGGGGAGAGAGGAAAGGCCAAGCGATCCGAGCAGGCGGCTCCACGCCTCCCTCTGCCCGCCAGCGACAGGAGGGAGGGGTGGACGCCGCAAGGAGGGAGGGGGGGACGCCATGCGGCCAGCCTCGCTGCGACCCGGCAATTTTGCTTCCGTGACCCGGTGCCGGGTCGCGACCCACCATTTGGGAAACGCTGCCTTAAAGCATTGATCGCTCCAATAGACCGCGGAGGCGGAGGCAGAAGGGGGCCACGCCTTGCGCAAGAAATCAGTTGAAATTGATTTCTTGGCGCGACACACAGGTCACGTGGGTGGTTCGCCCAATGAGGGCGAACCAGCTCCGTAAGATCCCCCACGGCCTGTCCACCATGGACAGTGAAAGCACCCGCTTCCCACGGGTGACTTCACAGCCTCTGCACGTGCGAAGGCACCATGGCCCAGGCCTTAAATTTATGTAATGTACCCATGTCATACGCCCTGAACCTATTAAAACCAGCCGTAGCCATCTCTGCCTGTGTGCGAGATCTCAGCATCGCGCCGCTGCCGGTCTCCCATTGGGTGACACTCGGAACCTTCAGCTAACTACAGCAAGTTGGGGATCCCTGGCTGATTGGATCATTAACCTGCGCGTCAGGGGGAAGTTATCTATATATGTATTATATACAGACATACCAGGGCAACCTGATCTCTGCGTATAACACACTGCATGTGGGAACTTCATAGGAGTTCCATGCTTGTAAGCTCCTGTACCCCACAATGACAGGGGGAACTAAGGGGCATCTATGTTTATGTGCCCAATGTTATAACACTAAATAAGTGAACTTCTTACTTCCTGAACCCCTCTACCTTCCCGAAATAGGTGTAATAGTTTATTAATAATAATAGCCATGACGCTGAGGCCTGCTCCTCCCCCCTCACCTGTATTTGAAGGTGAAGCCGGTTCGGTCGGTGCCCACTCGGTACTGCCTCAGAAATTCCCGGAACCGCTTCTGCAGCTGGGACCTCTTGGCCTGGCCGTCGTCCCCCACGGGCTGCTCCCCACCGAAGCTATCGCTGTAGTAGACACCGGGGTCATCAAAGCCGGACATGCTGAGAAGAGGAGATGGCGGGCTAGGAGAATGGCGGCCACCGAGCAGAGAGCGCGCGAAACTACTAGTTTGGCGCCAAAACCCCAACAAGCGGTGCGAGACGCCCCGCCCCCTGGCTTCTCTCCTATTGGCCGAAGCCAAGGCTCCTCGGGTGCTAATTGGACGCCACTCTTGCTGGTAGGCGGGACTGCAAAGCCCGCGCCCCATCCCATGCTTGGTTGCTGGCAAGTCCCGCCGATCTCTGGTTTGCTGCAGGCGGTATGACGCGCTTAGAGATGATTGGCTGCTGCTTTCCCGCGCTCGCTGAAGGAGAAGAAGAGGTTTCCTTTGGGCGGTTTAGTGCGAGACAAAATGGCGGGAGACTGGACTCTCGTTGCCTGACAAGAGAAACAGCAGTGTAGGGTTTAAACCAGGGGTCTCAACCCCAGTGTTCAAGGGACACCAACAGGCCAGGTTTTATGGATATCCCTGCTTCAGCACAGGTGGCTTAGGCCTCGGGCATGGTGCCTCGGGCCGCGCTGATCAGCGCTCGTGCTCTGCCTCGCCTGCTCAAAATGGAGCTTTTTTCTGTCCTGGCAGGCGAGGCAGTGAGCGCGCTTTGGGGGCGGAGGCAGGCCGGGGTGGGAGGCGGGGCTAGTCCCTCGCTCCCATTGGATGTGAGCGGTCACGTGACCGCTTCCCCGAGCGGCAAATTTTAAACTTGGCTGTGTCGGCAAATTTTCTCAGCATCCGCACGCATGCCGAAGCGGCTGCTAACAGATGCAGGGGGTAAGTGCATCTGCTCAGCGCGGCTCAGCAAGGCTCATCCTACTATGTCCCAGGCCTTAGGCTACGGTCCCAGTCATGACTGTGACACGCGCGCCCGGCGGGGGGGGGGGGCGGCGCGTGCACAGCGCTAACCGCGATCTGCGGTCGGAGGCGAGATGGAGCTTGCGACTGGAGGGGGCGTGGTCGGTGATTTGCGGGGGCGTGGCCATCACGTCACACTGCTGGTTCGCCCTCATTGGGTGAACCGCCGGTGGGGGCGTGGCCACGCCTCCGTCGCTAGGAGTAAACTCAATTTCCCCTGCCTCCCTGAAAAGCTGTCGTGCAGAGCAGGAGGAAATTGCGTGTCAGGGTAGCAACTGGGACCGGAGATACTGGGGGGCGGAGTTTAATCGCACAGCGTACGCCGAGACGTGCGCTGTAGTAATGACTGAGACCGCAGCCTTAGGCTGAGTCGCCGCTGAGCTCGCTCATGCAGGGAGAGAGCGGTGATGTCACCAGCTCTCCAAGCATGAGCGATCGATCGCTGTCCTGCAACATTTTTAGAGCAGGAGTGGGGGGCGTGGCTATTAGGGGAGGGGCGTGTCATTGGCTGGTGTGTGTGTATGTGAGTGTATTTTCTCTCCCCCATTGCTCTCTCTCCCCCCATTTCTCTCTCCCTCTCTCCCCCCCTTTGCTCTCTCTCCCCTCTCTCCCCCTTCTCTCCTTTCTCCCCCCCTTCTCCCCACTTCTCTCCTTTCTCCCCCCCTTCTCCCCATCTCTCCTTTCTCCCCCTTCTCTCCTTTCTCCCCCCCTTCTCTCCTTTCTCCCCCCCTTCTCTCCTTTCTCCCCCTTCTCTCCTTTCCCCCCCCCCCTTCTTTCCTTTCTCTCCCCCCTTCTTTCCTTTCTCTCCCCCCTTCTTTCCTTTCTCTCCCCCTTCTTTCCTTTCTCTCCCCCCTTCTTTCCTTTCTCCCCCTTCTCTCCTTTCTCCCCCCTTCTCTCCTTCCCCCCTCACTTCGTTTGCCCCCCCACACCACTTTGTTTGCCCCCCACATGTCTGTGTTTGCAGTAGTGAGAGCGCATTAGAACACGCCCTCTCTCTTCCCATTGGTCAGAGCAGGGTCATGTGAGCCTGAAAGTATCTCTCCAGTGTCTCCTCAAGCACAAAGCTTGGTAGAGCGTGCGGGCACGAGCATGAGCGCCCACGCACAGCGCAAGCGTGAACAGGAGGATTCCCATTCACAGAGGTAAGCGCACCAAGCGCACAGTGAGCTCAGCGCCAGCAGGGACTCAGGCTTAGGCCTGGACATAGTAGATAGGGCTGTGCTGAGCCGCGCTGAGCAGATGCACTTACGCCCTGCATCTGTCAGCGCGGCTATAGCAGCCGCTTCCGCATGCGTGCTGATGTGTGCGGAGGCTCAGAAATTCTGAGCAGACAGGCAAATTTAAAATTTGCCGCTCAGGAAAGCGGAGGAGCGGTCACGTGACCGCTCACATCCAATGGGAGCGAAGGACTAGCCCCGCCTCCCGACACACCTCCGCTCCGCCCCCAAAGCGCGCTCACTGCCTCGCCTGCCAGGACACAAAAAAGCTCCAGTTTGAGCAGGCGAGGCAGCGCAGGAGCGCGGATCAGCGCGGCCCGAGGCACCATGCCTGAGGCACCATGCCCGAGGCACCATGCCTGAGGCACCATGCCCGAGGCCCTAGTCGAAGACTGAGCCACCTGTGCTGAAGCAGGAATATCCTGAACACCTGACCTGTTGGTGTCCCTTGAGAACTGAGTTTGAGACCCCTGGTTGAAACATATTAAAGACAATGGAGAAGCCGCCTGGCGACCCCACCAATGACCATCTGTCTAAAATGAAGTTGGGTTCGGGCTGCAGTATATGTACAATTTGGGGGGGAGGGGACCTATGATTGCAACTTCCAAGTATATCAAAGGTGTCATCAAAGTACAGGAGCGTTTATACGCCGGAGAAAAGAAGGGCTGGAACAAGAGGTCATTCTCCGAAGGTGGGAATACCAGGAAGTTCTTCTTCACGCTAAGCTTGGTGGATGCATGGAATAGCTTCCCAGCAGAGGAGGTAGGGGCTAGCACAGTAAGGGATTTCAAACCCGCTAAGCCGACGATCAAAGAAGTGGTTCTTATATCCTGCCAAATTCTTTGTTCATGTTTTTGTGCTATATACAGCAAATACAAATATGATATTAGTGTAATAAGGGTTAGTATAATTGTGCCCCTAACTGTATGGCTACAAATGCCCAGTAGGGTGCGCTATAACAGAACTCATCATGTTATACATTGAATCAAAATCACTATAAAGTGAATCCTCGCTTACCTGACGCCGGACCCGATTTTCCGACGGTCACCGCCGCCGATTAACATGAGATCCACAACCTGAAGGTCCGTTAACCAGCAGCGGTTAGCGGGACGCATTCCGTCAGAAAAGCGAGGCCCGCCTGTATATAATCTCCTATGGTGGTTGATTAATTGCAAGCTTCTTGACATCGGATAAATAGAAATACTTCCCATCCCTGTAATAGAACGCCGCTCTCAAGATTCAGAATCGGCAGAAGAACATCCAAAGCAGGTTGTAGGTACGAAAAAAATCCCCGGGTCGTGATAAAGGTCGATATTAAAGCCTATTTTTCAGGTCCTCTAATAGAGCTGGAAAATCAAAGCCAAAGAGAATGCAGAGTGTCAAACCTGTCACGAGATTCAGACTCGCACATTGCACTCACAAACGTAAGGCAATAAATCGCATGGGGCGCAGAAAGGGTGCCCCAAGCCTCCGTCAGGTAGAGCTGCGGTGTCGGCGTACCTTCGGCGCTCCGTTCGGCAATTCCACAGCGAACTACCACAGCTCCTCGATCCTGGGCCTCTGCCAGGGTGGCGCTGCCGCAGGCCGCTCTGAAACACACTGAGGCAATGTGTGTGGCCAGCGTGAGCGGTTCGCCCAATGAGGGCGAACCAGCTCCGTGACGTCGTGGCCGCGCCCCCATAGGTGCGCGCACAAAGCGGGCCACGAATCGCCCGGCCGAGCAGGGCGCAGTGCACGAGCGCCAGCTCCCTGCCTGGCCGCAGACCTACTCAGAAGGTGTTTTTATGCTATTAGCAGGGAGTTTAGGGTTGCCAGATGTCCAGTATTGAACCGGATTGTCCTGTATTTGGACGCTCTGTCCAGTAAAAAATTAGTGGTAATACCGGACATGTATGTGTATACCGGTATTACCTCTCTGGGCGTGTATGTGTATACCGGTATTACTTCTCTGGGCGTGTATGTGTATACCGGTATTACCTCTCTGGGCGTGTATGTGTATACCGGTATTACCTCTCTGGGTGTGTATGTGTATACCGGTATTACCTCTCTGGGCGTGTATGTGTATACCGGTATTACCTCTCTGGGTGTGTATGTGTATACCGGTATTACTTCTCTGGGCGTGTATGTGTATACCGGTATTACCTCTCTGGGCGTGTATGTGTATACCGGTATTACCTCTCTGGGCGTGTATGTGTATACCGGTATTACCTCTCTGGGTGTGTATGTGTATACCGGTATTACCTCTCTGGGCGTGTATGTGTATACCGGTATTACCTCTCTGGGTGTGTGTGTGTATACCGGTATTACCTCTCTGGGTGTGTATGTGTATACCGGTATTACCTCTCTGGGCGTGTATGTGTATACCGGTATTACCTCTCTGGGCGTGTATGTGTATACCGGTATTACCTCTCTGGGCGTGTATGTGTATACCGGTATTACCTCTCTGGGCGTGTATGTGTATACCGGTATTACTTCTCTGGACGTGTATGTTTATACCGGTACTACCTCTCTGGGCGTGTATGTGTATACCGGTATTACCTCTCTGGGCGTGTATGTGTATACCGGTATTACCTCTCTGGGCGTGCATGTGTATACCGGTATTACCTCTCTGGGCGTGTATGTGTATACCGGTATTACCTCTCTGGGCGTGTATGTGCATACCGGTATTACCTCTCTGGGCGTGTATCTGTATATCGGTATTACCTCTCTGGGCGTGTATGTGTATACCGGTATTACCTCTCTGGGCGTGTATGTGTATACCGGTATTACCTCTCTGGGCGTGTATGTGTATACCGGTATTACCTCTCTGGGCGTGTCTGTGTATACCGGTATTACCTCTCTGGACGTATATATGTGTATACCGGTATTACCTCTCTGGGCGTGTATGTGTATACCGGTATTACCTCTCTGGGCGTGTATGTGTATACCGGTATTACCACTCTGGACGTGTATGTGTATACCGGTATTACCACTCTGGGCGTGTATGTTTATACCGGTATTACCACTCTGGGCGTGTATGTGTATACCGGTATTACCTCTCTGGGCGTGTATGTGTATACCGGTATTACCTCTCTGGGCGTGTATGTGTATACCGGTATTACCTCTCTGGGCGTGTATGTGTATACCGGTATTACCTCTCTGGACGTGTATGTGTATACCGGTATTACCACTCTGGGCGTGTATGTTTATACCGGTATTACCACTCTGGGCGTGTATGTTTATACCGGTATTACCACTCTGGGCGTGTATGTGTATACCGGTATTACCTCTCTGGGCGTGTATGTGTATACCGGTATTACCTCTCTGGGCGTGTATGTGTATACCGGTATTACCTCTCTGGGCGTGTATGTGTATACCGGTATTACCTCTCTGCGCGTGTATGTGTATACCGGTATTACCTCTCTGGGCGTGTATGTGTATACCGGTATTACCTCTCTGGACGTGTATGTGTATACCGGTATTACCTCTCTGCACGTGTATGTGTATACCTGTATTACCTCTCTGGACGTGTATGTGTATATACCGGTATTACCTCTCTGAGCGTGTATGTGTATGAGGTATTACCTCTCTGGATGTGTATGTGTATACCGGTATTACCTCTCTGGGCGTGTATGTGTATACCAGTATTACCTCTCTGGGCGTGTATGAGGTATTACCTCTCTGTGCGTGTATGTGTATACTGGTATTACCTCTCTGGGCGTGTATGTGTATACCGGTATTACCTCTCTGGGCGTGTATGTGTATACCGGTATTACCTCTCTGGGCGTGTATGTGTATACCGGTATTACCTCTCTGGACGTGTATGTGTATACCGGTATTACCTCTCTGGGCATGTATGTGTATACCGGTATTACCTCTCTGGGCGTGTATGTGTATACCGGTATTACCTCTCTGGGTGTGTATGTGTATACCGGTATTACCTCTCTGGGCGTGTATGTGTATACCGGTATTACCTCTCTGGGCGTGTATGTGTATACCAGTATTACCTCTCTGGGTGTGTATGTGTATACCGGTATTACCTCTCTGGGTGTGTATGTGTATACCGGTATTACCTCTCTGCACGTGTATGTGTATACCGGTATTACCTCTCTGCACGTGTATGTGTATACCGGTATTACCTCTCTGGGCGTGTGTGTGTACCGGTATTACTTCTCTGGGCGTGTATATGTATACCGGTATTACCTCTCTGGGTGTGAATGTGTATACCGGTATTACCTCTCTGGGCGTGTGTGTGTACCGGTATTACCTCTCTGGGCGTGTATGTGTATACCGGTATTACCTCTCTGGGCGTGTATGTGTATACCAGTATTACCTCTCTGGGCGTGTACGTGTATACCGGTATTACCTCTCTGGGCGTGTATGTGTATACCGGTATTACCTCTCTGGGCGTGTATGTGTATACCGGTATTACCTCTCTGGGCGTGTATGTGTATACCGGTATTACCTCTCTGGGCGTGTATGTGTATACCGGTATTACCTCTCTGGACGTGTATGTTTATACCGGTATTACCTCTCTGCACGTGTATGTGTATATACCGGTATTACCTCTCTGGGCGTGTATGTGTATACCGGTATTACCTCTCTGGGCGTGTATGTGTATACCGGTATTACCTCTCTGGACGTGTATGTGTATACCGGTATTACCTCTCTGGGCGTGTATGTGTATACCGGTATTACCTCTCTGGGCGTGTATGTGTATACCGGTATTACCTCTCTGGGCGTGTATGTGTATACCGGTATTACCTCTCTGGGCGTGTATGTGTATACCGGTATTACCTCTCTGGGCGTGTATGTGTATACCGGTATTACCTCTCTGGGAGTGTATGTGTATACCGGTATTACCTCTCTAGGCGTGTGTGTGTGTATACCGGTATTACCTCTCTGGGCATGTATGTGTATACCGGTATTACCTCTCTGGACGTGTATGTGTATACCGGTATTACCTCTCTGGGCGTGTATGTGTATACCGGTATTACCTCTCTGGGCGTGTATGTGTATACCGGTATTACCTCTCTGGGTGTGTATGTGTATACCGGTATTACCTCTCTGCACGTGTATGTGTATACCGGTATTACCTCTCTGCACGTGTATGTGTATACCGGTATTACCTCTCTGGGCGTGTGTGTGTACCGGTATTACTTCTCTGGGCGTGTATATGTATACCGGTATTACCTCTCTGGGTGTGAATGTGTATACCGGTATTACCTCTCTGGGTGTGTGTATACCGGTATTACCTCTCTGGGTGTGTATGTGTATACCAGTATTACCTCTCTGGGCGTGTACGTGTATACCGGTATTACCTCTCTGGGCGTGTACGTGTATACCGGTATTACCTCTCTGGGCGTGTATGTGTATACCGGTATTACCTCTCTGGGCGTGTATGTGTATACCGGTATTACTTCTCTGTGCGTGTATGTGTATACCGGTATTACCTCTCTGGGTGTGTATGTGTATACCGGTATTACCTCTCTGGGCGTGTATGTATATACCGGTATTACCTCTCTGGGCGTGTATGTGTATACCGGTATTACCTCTCTGGGCGTGTATGTGTATACCGGTATTACCTCTCTGGGGGTGTATGTGTATACCGGTATTACCTCTCTGGGCGTGTATGTGTATACCGGTATTACCTCTCTGGACGTGTATGTGTATACCGGTATTACCTCTCTGGGCGTGTATGTGTATACCGGTATTACCTCTCTGCACGTGTATGTGTATACCGGTATTACCTCTCTGGGCGTGTGTGTGTATACCGGTATTACCTCTCTGGGCGTGTGTGTGTGTACCGGTATTACTTCTCTGGGCGTGTATATGTATACCGGTATTACCTCTCTGGGTGTGAATGTGTATACCTGTATTACCTCTCTGGGTGTGTGTATACCGGTATTACCTCTCTGGGTGTGTATGTGTATACCAGTATTACCTCTCTGGGCGTGTACGTGTATACCGGTATTACCTCTCTGGGCGTGTACGTGTATACCGGTATTACCTCTCTGGGCGTGTATGTGTATACCGGTATTACCTCTCTGGGCGTGTATGTGTATACCGGTATTACTTCTCTGTGCGTGTATGTGTATACCGGTATTACCTCTCTGGGCGTGTATGTGTATACCGGTATTACCTCTCTGGGCGTGTATGTGTATACCGGTATTACCTCTCTGGGGTTGTATGTGTATACCGGTATTACCTCTCTGGGCGTGTATGTGTATACCGGTATTACCTCTCTGGGCGTGTATGTGTATACCGGTATTACCTCTCTGGGCGTGTATGTGTATACCGGTATTACCTCTCTGGGGGTGTATGTGTATACCGGTATTACCTCTCTGGGCGTGTATGTGTACACCGGTATTACCTCTCTGGGCGTGTATGTGTATACCGGTATTACCTCTCTGGGCGTGTATGTGTATACCGGTATTACCTCTCTGGGCATGTATGTGTACACCGGTATTACCTCTCTGGGCGTGTATGTGTACACCGGTATTACCTCTCTGGGCGTGTATGTGTATACCGGTATTACCTCTCTGGACGTGTATGTGTATACCGGTATTACCTCTCTGCACGTGTATGTGTATACCTGTATTACCTCTCTGGGCGTGTATGTTTATACCGGTATTACCTCTCTGCACGTGTATGTGTATATACCGGTATTACCTCTCTGAGCGTGTATGTGTATGAGGTATTACCTCTCTGGATGTGTATGTGTATACCGGTATTACCTCTCTGGGCGTGTATGTGTATACCAGTATTACCTCTCTGGGCGTGTATGAGGTATTACCTCTCTGTGCGTGTATGTGTATACTGGTATTACCTCTCTGGGCGTGTATGTGTATACCGGTATTACCTCTCTGGGCGTGTATGTGTATACCGGTATTACCTCTCTGGGCGTGTATGTGTATACCGGTATTACCTCTCTGGACGTGTATGTGTATACCGGTATTACCTCTCTGGGCATGTATGTGTATACCGGTATTACCTCTCTGGGCGTGTATGTGTATACCGGTATTACCTCTCTGGGTGTGTATGTGTATACCGGTATTACCTCTCTGGGCGTGTATGTGTATACCGGTATTACCTCTCTGGGCGTGTATGTGTATACCAGTATTACCTCTCTGGGTGTGTATGTGTATACCGGTATTACCTCTCTGGGTGTGTATGTGTATACCGGTATTACCTCTCTGCACGTGTATGTGTATACCGGTATTACCTCTCTGCACGTGTATGTGTATACCGGTATTACCTCTCTGGGCGTGTGTGTGTACCGGTATTACTTCTCTGGGCGTGTATATGTATACCGGTATTACCTCTCTGGGTGTGAATGTGTATACCGGTATTACCTCTCTGGGCGTGTGTGTGTACCGGTATTACCTCTCTGGGCGTGTATGTGTATACCGGTATTACCTCTCTGGGCGTGTATGTGTATACCAGTATTACCTCTCTGGGCGTGTACGTGTATACCGGTATTACCTCTCTGGGCGTGTATGTGTATACCGGTATTACCTCTCTGGGCGTGTATGTGTATACCGGTATTACCTCTCTGGGCGTGTATGTGTATACCGGTATTACCTCTCTGGGCGTGTATGTGTATACCGGTATTACCTCTCTGGACGTGTATGTTTATACCGGTATTACCTCTCTGCACGTGTATGTGTATATACCGGTATTACCTCTCTGGGCGTGTATGTGTATACCGGTATTACCTCTCTGGGCGTGTATGTGTATACCGGTATTACCTCTCTGGACGTGTATGTGTATACCGGTATTACCTCTCTGGGCGTGTATGTGTATACCGGTATTACCTCTCTGGGCGTGTATGTGTATACCGGTATTACCTCTCTGGGCGTGTATGTGTATACCGGTATTACCTCTCTGGGCGTGTATGTGTATACCGGTATTACCTCTCTGGGCGTGTATGTGTATACCGGTATTACCTCTCTGGGAGTGTATGTGTATACCGGTATTACCTCTCTAGGCGTGTGTGTGTGTATACCGGTATTACCTCTCTGGGCATGTATGTGTATACCGGTATTACCTCTCTGGACGTGTATGTGTATACCGGTATTACCTCTCTGGGCGTGTATGTGTATACCGGTATTACCTCTCTGGGCGTGTATGTGTATACCGGTATTACCTCTCTGGGTGTGTATGTGTATACCGGTATTACCTCTCTGCACGTGTATGTGTATACCGGTATTACCTCTCTGCACGTGTATGTGTATACCGGTATTACCTCTCTGGGCGTGTGTGTGTACCGGTATTACTTCTCTGGGCGTGTATATGTATACCGGTATTACCTCTCTGGGTGTGAATGTGTATACCGGTATTACCTCTCTGGGTGTGTGTATACCGGTATTACCTCTCTGGGTGTGTATGTGTATACCAGTATTACCTCTCTGGGCGTGTACGTGTATACCGGTATTACCTCTCTGGGCGTGTACGTGTATACCGGTATTACCTCTCTGGGCGTGTATGTGTATACCGGTATTACCTCTCTGGGCGTGTATGTGTATACCGGTATTACTTCTCTGTGCGTGTATGTGTATACCGGTATTACCTCTCTGGGTGTGTATGTGTATACCGGTATTACCTCTCTGGGCGTGTATGTATATACCGGTATTACCTCTCTGGGCGTGTATGTGTATACCGGTATTACCTCTCTGGGCGTGTATGTGTATACCGGTATTACCTCTCTGGGGGTGTATGTGTATACCGGTATTACCTCTCTGGGCGTGTATGTGTATACCGGTATTACCTCTCTGGACGTGTATGTGTATACCGGTATTACCTCTCTGGGCGTGTATGTGTATACCGGTATTACCTCTCTGCACGTGTATGTGTATACCGGTATTACCTCTCTGGGCGTGTGTGTGTATACCGGTATTACCTCTCTGGGCGTGTGTGTGTGTACCGGTATTACTTCTCTGGGCGTGTATATGTATACCGGTATTACCTCTCTGGGTGTGAATGTGTATACCTGTATTACCTCTCTGGGTGTGTGTATACCGGTATTACCTCTCTGGGTGTGTATGTGTATACCAGTATTACCTCTCTGGGCGTGTACGTGTATACCGGTATTACCTCTCTGGGCGTGTACGTGTATACCGGTATTACCTCTCTGGGCGTGTATGTGTATACCGGTATTACCTCTCTGGGCGTGTATGTGTATACCGGTATTACTTCTCTGTGCGTGTATGTGTATACCGGTATTACCTCTCTGGGCGTGTATGTGTATACCGGTATTACCTCTCTGGGCGTGTATGTGTATACCGGTATTACCTCTCTGGGGTTGTATGTGTATACCGGTATTACCTCTCTGGGCGTGTATGTGTATACCGGTATTACCTCTCTGGGCGTGTATGTGTATACCGGTATTACCTCTCTGGGCGTGTATGTGTATACCGGTATTACCTCTCTGGGGGTGTATGTGTATACCGGTATTACCTCTCTGGGCGTGTATGTGTATACCGGTATTACCTCTCTGGACGTGTATGTGTATACCGGTATTACCTCTCTGGGCGTGTATGTGTATACCGGTATTACCTCTCTGCACGTGTATGTGTATACCGGTATTACCTCTCTGGGCGTGTGTGTGTATACCGGTATTACCTCTCTGGGCGTGTGTGTGTGTACCGGTATTACTTCTCTGGGCGTGTATATGTATACCGGTATTACCTCTCTGGGTGTGAATGTGTATACCTGTATTACCTCTCTGGGTGTGTGTATACCGGTATTACCTCTCTGGGTGTGTATGTGTATACCAGTATTACCTCTCTGGGCGTGTACGTGTATACCGGTATTACCTCTCTGGGCGTGTACGTGTATACCGGTATTACCTCTCTGGGCGTGTATGTGTATACCGGTATTACCTCTCTGGGCGTGTATGTGTATACCGGTATTACTTCTCTGTGCGTGTATGTGTATACCGGTATTACCTCTCTGGGCGTGTATGTGTATACCGGTATTACCTCTCTGGGCGTGTATGTGTATACCGGTATTACCTCTCTGGGGGTGTATGTGTATACCGGTATTACCTCTCTGGGCGTGTATGTGTATACCGGTATTACCTCTCTGGGCGTGTATGTGTATACCGGTATTACCTCTCTGGGCGTGTATGTGTATACCGGTATTACCTCTCTGGGGGTGTATGTGTATACCGGTATTACCTCTCTGGGCGTGTATGTGTACACCGGTATTACCTCTCTGGGCGTGTATGTGTATACCGGTATTACCTCTCTGGACGTGTATGTGTATACCGGTATTACCTCTCTGGGCGTGTACGTGTATACCGGTATTACCTCTCTGGGCGTGTATGTGTATACCGGTATTACTTCTCTGTGCGTGTATGTGTATACCGGTATTACCTCTCTGGGTGTGTATGTGTATACCGGTATTACCTCTCTGGGCGTGTATGTATATACCGGTATTACCTCTCTGGGCGTGTATGTGTATACCGGTATTACCTCTCTGGGCGTGTATGTGTATACCGTTATTACCTCTCTGGGGGTGTATGTGTATACCGGTATTACCTCTCTGGGCGTGTATGTGTATACCGGTATTACCTCTCTGGACGTGTATGTGTATACCGGTATTACCTCTCTGGGCGTGTATGTGTATACCGGTATTACCTCTCTGGGCGTGTATGTGTATACCGGTATTACCTCTCTGGGCGTGTATGTGTATACCGGTATTACCTCTCTGGGCGTGTATGTGTATACCGGTATTACCTCTCTGGGCGTGTATGTGTATACCGGTATTACCTCTCTGGACGTGTATGTGTACACCGGTATTACCTCTCTGGGCGTGTATGTGTATACCGGTATTACCTCTCTGGGCGTGTATGTGTACACCGGTATTACCTCTTTGGGCGTGTATGTGTATACCGGTATTACCTCTCTGGACGTGTATGTGTATACCGGTATTACCTCTCTGGGCGTGTATGTGTATACCGGTATTACCTCTCTGGGCGTGTATGTGTATACCGGTATTACCTCTCTGGGCGTGTATGTGTATACCGGTATTACCTCTCTGGGCGTGTATGTGTATACCGGTATTACCTCTCTGGGCGTGTATGTGTATACCGGTATTACCTCTCTGGGCGTGTATGTGTATACAGGTATTACCTCTCTGGGCGTGTATGTGTATACCGGTATTACCTCTCTGGGCGTGTCTGTGTATACGGTATTACCTCTCTGGGCGTGTATGTGTATACTGGTTTTACCTCTCTGGGCGTGTATGTGTATACCGGTATTACCTCTCTAGGCGTGTGTGTGTGTATACCGGTATTACTTCTCTGGGCGTGTATGTGTATACTGGTATTACCTCTCTGGGCGTGTATGTGTATACCGGTATTACCTCTCTGGGCGTGTATGTGTATACCGGTATTACCTTTCTGGGCGTGTATGTGTATACCTCTATTACCTCTCTGGGCGTGTATGTGTATACCGGTATTACCTCTCTGGGCGTGTATGTGTATGAGGTATTACCTCTCTGGATGTGTATGTGTATACCGGTATTACCTCTCTGGGCGTGTATGTGTATACCAGTATTACCTCTCTGGGCGTGTATGAGGTATTACCTCTCTGTGCGTGTATGTGTATACTGGTATTACCTCTCTGGGCGTGTATGTGTATACCGGTATTACCTCTCTGTGCGTGTATGTGTATACCGGTATTACCTCTCTGGGCGTGTATGTGTATACCGGTATTACCTCTCTGGGCGTGTATGTGTATACCGGTATTACCTCTCTGGGGGTGTATGTGTATACCGGTATTACCTCTCTGGGCGTGTATGTGTATACCGGTATTACCTCTCTGGGCGTGTATGTGTATACCGGTATTACCTCTCTGGGCGTGTATGTGTATACCGGTATTACCTCTCTGGGGGTGTATGTGTATACCGGTATTACCTCTCTGGGCGTGTATGTGTACACCGGTATTACCTCTCTGGGCGTGTATGTGTATACCGGTATTACCTCTCTGGACGTGTATGTGTATACCGGTATTACCTCTCTGGGCGTGTACGTGTATACCGGTATTACCTCTCTGGGCGTGTATGTGTATACCGGTATTACTTCTCTGTGCGTGTATGTGTATACCGGTATTACCTCTCTGGGTGTGTATGTGTATACCGGTATTACCTCTCTGGGCGTGTATGTATATACCGGTATTACCTCTCTGGGCGTGTATGTGTATACCGGTATTACCTCTCTGGGCGTGTATGTGTATACCGGTATTACCTCTCTGGGGGTGTATGTGTATACCGGTATTACCTCTCTGGGCGTGTATGTGTATACCGGTATTACCTCTCTGGACGTGTATGTGTATACCGGTATTACCTCTCTGGGCGTGTATGTGTATACCGGTATTACCTCTCTGGGCGTGTATGTGTATACCGGTATTACCTCTCTGGGCGTGTATGTGTATACCGGTATTACCTCTCTGGGCGTGTATGTGTATACCGGTATTACCTCTCTGGGCGTGTATGTGTATACCGGTATTACCTCTCTGGACGTGTATGTGTACACCGGTATTACCTCTCTGGGCGTGTATGTGTATACCGGTATTACCTCTCTGGGCGTGTATGTGTACACCGGTATTACCTCTCTGGGCGTGTATGTGTATACCGGTATTACCTCTCTGGACGTGTATGTGTATACCGGTATTACCTCTCTGGGCATGTATGTGTATACCGGTATTACCTCTCTGGGCGTGTATGTGTATACCGGTATTACCTCTCTGGGCGTGTATGTGTATACCGGTATTACCTCTCTGGGCGTGTATGTGTATACCGGTATTACCTCTCTGGGCGTGTATGTGTATACCGGTATTACCTCTCTGGGCGTGTATGTGTATACAGGTATTACCTCTCTGGGCGTGTATGTGTATACCGGTATTACCTCTCTGGGCGTGTCTGTGTATACGGTATTACCTCTCTGGGCGTGTATGTGTATACTGGTATTACCTCTCTGGGCGTGTATGTGTATACCGGTATTACCTCTCTAGGCGTGTGTGTGTGTATACCGGTATTACTTCTCTGGGCGTGTATGTGTATACTGGTATTACCTCTCTGGGCGTGTGTGTGTATACCGGTATTACCTCTCTGGGCGTGTATGTGTATACCGGTATTACCTTTCTGGGCGTGTATGTGTATACCTGTATTACCTCTCTGGGCGTGTATGTGTATACCGGTATTACCTCTCTGGGCGTGTATGTGTATGAGGTATTACCTCTCTGGATGTGTATGTGTATACCGGTATTACCTCTCTGGGCGTGTATGTGTATACCAGTATTACCTCTCTGGGCGTGTATGAGGTATTACCTCTCTGTGCGTGTATGTGTATTCTGGTATTACCTCTCTGGGCGTGTATGTGTATACCGGTATTACCTCTCTGGGCGTGTATGTGTATACCGGTATTACCTCTCTGGGCGTGTATGTGTATACCGGTATTACCTCTCTGGGCGTGTATGTGTATACCGGTATTACCTCTCTGGGCGTGTATGTGTATATCGGTATTACCGCTCTGGTCGTGTATGTGTATTGTATTACCTCTCTGGGTGTGTATGTGTAATACCGGTATTACCTCTCTGGGCGTGTATGTGTATACCGGTATTACCTCTCTGGGCGTGTATGTGTATACAGGTATTACCTCTCTGGGCGTGTATGTGTATACCGGTATTACCTCTCTGGGCGTGTCTGTGTATACGGTATTACCTCTCTGGGCGTGTATGTGTATACTGGTATTACCTCTCTGGGCGTGTATGTGTATACCGGTATTACCTCTCTAGGCGTGTGTGTGTGTATACCGGTATTACCTCTCTGGGCGTGTATGTGTATACCTGTATTACCTCTCTGGGCGTGTATGTGTATACCGGTATTACCTCTCTGGGCGTGTATGTGTATGAGGTATTACCTCTCTGGATGTGTATGTGTATACTGGTATTACCTCTCTGGGCGTGTCTGTGTATACTGGTATTACCTCTCTGGGCGTGTATGTATATACCGGTATTACCTCTCTGGGCGTGTATGTGTATACCGGTATTACCTCTCTGGGCGTGTATGTGTATACCAGTATTACCTCTCTGGGCGTGTATGTGTATACCGGTATTACCTCTCTGGGCGTGTATGTGTATACCGGTATTACCTCTCTGGGCGTGTATGTGTATACCGGTATTACCTCTCTGGGTGTGTATGTGTATACCGGTATTACCTCTCTGGGCGTGTATGTGTATACCTTTTATTACCTCTCTGGGCGTGTATGTGTATACCGGTATTACCTCTCTGGGCGTGTATGTGTATACCGGTATTACCTCTCTGGGCGTGTATGTGTATACCGGTATTACCTCTCTGGACGTGTATGTGTATACCGGTATTACCTCTCTGGGCGTGTATGTGTATACCGGTATTACCTCTCTGGGCGTGTATGTGTATACCGGTATTACCTCTCTGGGCGTGTATGTGTATACCGGTATTACCTCTCTGGGCGTGTATGTGTATACCAGTATTACCTCTCTGGGCATGTATGAGGTATTACCTCTCTGTGCGTGTATGTGTATACTGGTATTACCTCTCTGGGCGTGTATGTGTATACCGGTATTACCTCTCTGGGCGTGTATGTGTATACCGGTATTACCTCTCTGGGCGTGTATGTGTATACCGGTATTACCTCTCTGGGCGTGTATGTGTATACCGGTATTACCTCTCTGGGCGTGTATGTGTATATCGGTATTACCGCTCTGGTCGTGTATGTGTATTGTATTACCTCTCTGGGTGTGTATGTGTAATACCGGTATTACCTCTCTGGGCGTGTATGTGTATACCGGTATTACCTCTCTGGGCGTGTATGTGTATACAGGTATTACCTCTCTGGGCGTGTATGTGTATACCGGTATTACCTCTCTGGGCGTGTCTGTGTATACGGTATTACCTCTCTGGGCGTGTATGTGTATACTGGTATTACCTCTCTGGGCGTGTATGTGTATACCGGTATTACCTCTCTAGGCGTGTGTGTGTGTATACCGGTATTACCTCTCTGGGCGTGTATGTGTATACCTGTATTACCTCTCTGGGCGTGTATGTGTATACCGGTATTACCTCTCTGGGCGTGTATGTGTATGAGGTATTACCTCTCTGGATGTGTATGTGTATACTGGTATTACCTCTCTGGGCGTGTCTGTGTATACTGGTATTACCTCTCTGGGCGTGTATGTATATACCGGTATTACCTCTCTGGGCGTGTATGTGTATACCGTTATTACCTCTCTGGGCGTGTATGTGTATACCAGTATTACCTCTCTGGGCGTGTATGTGTATACCGGTATTACCTCTCTGGGCGTGTATGTGTATACCGGTATTACCTCTCTGGGCGTGTATGTGTATACCGGTATTACCTCTCTGGGTGTGTATGTGTATACCGGTATTACCTCTCTGGGCGTGTATGTGTATACCTTTTATTACCTCTCTGGGCGTGTATGTGTATACCGGTATTACCTCTCTGGGCGTGTATGTGTATACCGGTATTACCTCTCTGGGCGTGTATGTGTATACCGGTATTACCTCTCTGGGCGTGTATGTGTATACCGGTATTACCTCTCTGGGTGTGTATGTGTATACCGGTATTACCTCTCTGGGCGTGTATGTGTATACCGGTATTACCTCTCTGGGCGTGTATGTGTATACCGGTATTACCTCTCTGGGCGTGTATGTGTATACCAGTATTACCTCTCTGGGCGTGTATGAGGTATTACCTCTCTGTGCGTGTATGTGTATACCAGTATTACCTCTCTGGGCGTGTATGAGGTATTACCTCTCTCTCTGTGCGTGTTTGTGTATACAATAGGAGAGATTCTTTGTGTAAACCAGTAAGCTTGCTCTCCTCACACTGAGGTGACACCAGGGCCGCAGTTAGATTTCCCGGGGCCCAGGACTAGAAATAGGACCGCCCCCACCCCGTGTCGATGATCTTGCGAGCCCCCCTTTTTCACACCTCGCGAGCCCCCTCTATTTCCCTCCCTCTTCCCATGTTTTTTTCTCCCCTCCATCTCACCTCTCCCTTGCCCCCCCTCCATCCATTACCCCACTCACTCAATCCCTGCCCCGTCAATTACCCCACTCTCTCAATCCCTGCTCTTCACACTCATTCCCTCCCCTTCACACAATTCCCCCCCCACAAAATTTATACCAAAATATCTCACCCCTCTAAATACATACAAAAAATCCTCACCCCCGCAAATGTATAAAAAAAAACACCTCCCGAATATATATATTTATAAAAACAATCCATATAAACCCCCCAAAAAATCCATATAAAACCCCAAAAATCCATATAAAAAAACAATACATATAAAACACCCCCCCCCCCCAATACATATTTTAGAAAAAAAACAATACATAGAAAATCCCCCAATACATATAAGGAAAACCCAATACATAGAGGGAAAAAAACATACTTAGAAAAAAAACCCAATACATATAAACCCCCCAAATACATATTAAAAAAAAACAATACATAGAAAATAAAAATATTACATAGAAAAAACCCCACTACATATAAACCCCCACTACATATAAACCCCCACTACATATAAACCCCACTACATATAAACCCCACTACATATAAACCCCACTACATATAAACCCCACTACATATAAACCCCACTACATATAAACCCCACTACATATAAACCCCACTACATATAAACCCCACTACATATAAACCCCCACTACATATATACCCCCACTACATATAAACCCTTACCTTGCTGCTGCTCAAGTGTCAGCACGCTGGTTGCAGGGGGCCGGCGGCTGGACAAAGCAGTTGGGCCCGACCTCTCGTGGCCGCCGGGCCCCGGCTCTCCCCAAGCTGCAGGCCTTTCCCTCAGCCTGTCCCACGCCGAGCGTTTGACGTCAGCGCGCCGGGCCTCCCTTAAGCCGGCGCGCCGCAAGTGTAGCCCAGCTTATTTCTGCTGCGCGCAGACGTCAGATGTCCCAGCGTGGGATAGTTAGTGAGTAGGGAGGCCGCAGCCTGGGGGCGGCCACGAGAGGTCGGGCCCAGCTGCTTTGTCCGGCCAGCGGGCCCCCCGCAGCCAGCGGGCCCGGGACACTTGTCCCGGCTGTCCCCCCCTGTCGGTGGCCCTGGGTGACACTGTACTATTTATCCTAATCATATGCTATTAAGCAAAATCTTGTGTGAGAAACGTCTTCTTGTCGGACTCTACTTCCTTGAGGAGTAAGGTGTCTTCATGGACCAGGAGCCTTATGGCAGAAGACCGCTTGGTGCATATGACCCTATATCTTCTGAGTCTCTAAGCCAGTGTTTCCCATCCGCGGTTCCGAGGCCCTGCCCTAGGGTTCCGAGGCCCTGCCCTGGGGTTCCGTGGCCCTGCCCTGGGGTTCCGTGGCCCTGCCCTGGGGTTCTGTGAGACGATCAAAATCGACCATGGGATTTTAGCGTTCCTCCATCCTGATTAGCTGCTGCTAGGGAATGCAGCCAATCAAGGAGGTGATGTCAGGAGCCTGGAGGTGGGGCCAAGTAGTGGAGGAAACAGCATGGAGCGGAGGTGGGAGACTGTGTGTCTGTCCTGTGTGTATTTGTTGTGTGTGTGTATTTGTTGTGTGCAGGGCCACCAACAGATCTCCCGGGGCCCAGGACTAGGGTTCCGACAGGAGTAGGACCCCCCCCATGTTGGCAGTCTTGCGAGCCCCCCTCATTTCACACCTATTTCCCCCTCTTCCCATGTATTTCTCTACCCCCCCATCTCACTCTTACCTCCTCCCTCCTCATCCCTCTCTCTTCCTCATTCCTTCTCTGACACCCCCTCTCACTCCCCCCTCCATCAATTAACCCCCTCACTCAATCCCGCTCCTTTAATCCCCCTTCAAACTCATTCGTTCCTCCCCCTGTCATACACACACACAACACCCCCCACAATAATTCCCCCCACACACACAGAAAATAAAATATAAAATACTCCACCCTCCCAAATACATAACCCCCCCCCAAATAAATACAAAAATAAATCCCCACCCTCGAAATACATACAAAGTCCCCCACCCCCAAATACATAAAACACCCCCTTGGGGATGGTCTCAGGCTCCGGCACTCCCACACTGTGCGGGTCTTCCTTACTGTCCCGCGCCGGGGCACACGCCGTAAGAGAGAGGCCCTGCGCGGAACAGTGAGGAAGGCCCGCAGTTGGGGAGAGCCGGGACCCAGAGGCCGGACAAAGCAGATCTGTGGCCGGGCGCAACTTCTTCATCCGGCTGCCAGTTCTCTCATTGCCGCCGGGCCCTGGCTCTCCCCAGCTGGGGACCTCCCTCACTGTCCCGCCCCAAGGCTCTTTCTGGGCCCAGCTTCTGGCGCACGCCGACATCAGAGAGAGGCAGAGAGAGTGAGGCAGGCCTGCAGCTGGGGAGAGACGGTGCCCAGTGGCAACGAAAGGCCCGGCAGCCGGGCATAGAAGTTGGGCACGACCTCTGGCCAGGACCAACTTTGAGCGCCGGCCGGGTCCCCCGCACCCACCGAGCCAGGGACGCTTGTCCCGGCTCTCCCTCATTATGCGGCCCTGCTTGTGACTGTCTCTGTCCTGTTGCGGGGGTGCCTCAGCAGCTAAGCACTGTGATTAGGGGTGCCCCAAGAGAAATAAAGGTTGAAAACCCCTGCCCTAAGCTATGTCACGACGCCCCAAAACTTAGAATTAGGTTTATTATTCTGATGAAGGGGCCATTTAAGATATAAACATGAAACTGAAATGAGCGAGAGCATTATAGCAGCGTTGTTATACACAGAGGCGACGGTGTGAAGCTAAAATGAGCAGTGTTTGTGCATCACATTCATTTTAATACTGAAACATTTTCTTTCGGGATTTTCGGGGAGCAAAGTCACTGATGTCTTGAAATGATAAGCTACGAAGTTTGGCACTTTCCATGCACACGATGCTTAGCAGTTTAGGGTCATACGGTATGTGAACGAAAATGTCCATATTTATAGCAAATCTTCTTTTTCCCATCTCTTCTTTATCATCCCATTTTAAAACTTAATATGCATAGATTCTTTTATATTTTTGAGGCCCGAAGCTGTAGCTTAGTTAGCTTATGCGTACGTCCGGCACTGGCTTTATTTTTGTACATGGGTACACTTTGTGCAGAGGCTGATAGCAGGAGGTCATTACTGTCAGGGTGCAGGAAGTCTGATCTCTCTTATATCTGCATCATGTGCTACTTAGGATAATATCGGCCTTATGCTGCATTCCTAGTCTTGTGACAGTGTCCTGTTGGAAGCGTTCTACATCCTCTTTACAAATAGCTCACTTCCCATTTACGGAGCCACAAAACTGGTCACCCGACTCTCTGTCGTCCCCTCAGATAGATGATCTGCTGTCCTAATTCAGATCCTGATTCTTGTACACATGTCCAGATAACCCCTCTTTTTCTGACACCCCTGAAATCCCTCTCCTAGCTACCTATTAAATCCTGTATCACACACAAAATTCTCCTCCTAACCTTTAAGACTTTACACTCTTCTGCCCCTCCTTACATTTCAACCTAATATCTCACTATACACTCTTCTGCCCCTCCTTACATTTCAACCTAATATCTCACTATACACTCTTCTGCCCCTCCTTACATTTCAACCTAATATCTCACTATATACCCCTCTGCCCCTCCTTACATCTCAGCCTAATATCTCACTATATCCTCCTCTGCCCCTCCTAACATCTCACCCTAATATCTCACTATACACGCCTCTGCCCTCCTTACATCTCACCCTAATCTCGCACTATACCCTCCTCTGTCCCTCCTTACATCTCACCTTAATATCTCACTATACACTCCTCTGCCTCTCCTTACATTGCACCCTAATTTCTCGCTATACTCCTGCCCCACTCTTGCCTTCTGCTCAAGGATGTCTTCTCTCTACCCGTTTGGTATCTAAAGCCCTCTTCTGCCTAAAACCTTTCTCACTGCCCCACACCTCTGGAATGCCCTTCCCTTCAATATCCGACTAGCACCCTCTCTCTCCACCTTTAGGACCTATCCTGGGTAGCTCAGTTGGCTGATACTATACATCTCATACGCATTTACCATGACCCCTTGTAGACGCATCTGATGAACACTCAAATCGATGGTCGGAGGCACTTTGGGGCTTCAAACTTAAACTCCACCTATCCTGTAATCAGTTTGGTGGTGTACACCAAAGGTATATTCTTGTTATGTCAGGAACCCTAAAAGTCCTTATTTTACTATTAGCTTGTTGATAGGACACCATCCCAAATATAAGACGTAGAGACTCATGACGTCCCGGATATTACTGGTCAATGAATGCCAATGGAATTATATAGGTTAGTTCCTTTAGTAATTTGTGACTTTTCATATCGCACAATCATTGGCAGTGCATTAATAAAGATGATGTTCACTGCATAGTGTATAGGGCATATTAAAAAGTACAATTGTAAATAATTTAACAATCTAGTTGCGTTCCTTACACTCGCTCTCCTCCCTCCTCTCCAGCAAAACTCATTTTGAAGTCACTTCATTCTCGATCGGAAATGTCTCAGATTAGTACAGCTTTATCAATTTCCACCAAACTTTTAAAGGTAAAAGTTTTGATTGAAGTTTTGCAAAAAAAATGTGATCGAACTGCAGGCGACAGGAACTTTAACACATTCGCACAATTGGCATGAGAAGCATAACATAGGGCAACTGTATATGGCTTAGGCTTTGGTCCCGCTGCGTCCGACGGCGCGCGTGTGAGCGGGGCCACCAGCCCCTTTCCTCCAGTCTGGAGGTCCCCGCTGGCTCCTTCCGGCGTGGCTGACTGCGTGTTGTGACGCATCAGCCAGCCGGAGCTACAAGGAGCTTGTGGTTTCGGCGAGTGTCGCGTCACGTGACACGCAAGGGAACCAATCACGGATTGGATCCCAGCAGCCAATCCGATTCCCCCCTTTGCTCCGATCCCCCCCCATTCCGATTCACCCCCGTGTGTATTTGACTGTGTGTGTATGAGTGCCTGTGTGAGTGCCTGTGTGTGTCCTTCCCTCTGTGCTGTTCGCCCCTGGGACTCCTGGCTTCAGAGTGCGAGGGGCTCCGGGAGTGAGAGAGGGACCGACGTGGGGCGGGGGGGGGTACGACAGCACGAGAGCCCTCCGTTCAAACCACGCCCCCCGCTCCGGCTCCCGCTCCCTACAGACCGCAGGTAGCGGGTCAATTGCCTCTCAGCGTGCTGCCTGCATGCAGTGCGGCCGCGCTGACTGAGGGAGCGGGGCCTTAGCCTTACAGTGTCATCATCTCTCTAGGCACGGGGTACAATGTACGTCCGGCATCCCTTACATTGTTAATAATGGTATCCCTAATAGGATTTCTAATAATCAGACAGCTATAGGTTTCCTGCAGGGAGTGATAATTTTACTAAACCATCTAGAGTTGCCAGGTGTCCAGTATTGGACCGGACTGTCCTGTATTTGGACACTCTGTCAAGTAACAAATGAGAGGTAATACTGGACATGTATGTGTCTGGTGTTACCTCTCTGGAAATCATCTGACCGACTGGTAGGGGGCTGGGCAGCATCCTCTATCCTGATTGGCTGCTGCTGGGTAATGCAGCCAAGCAGGAGGATGCGTCAGGAGCCTGGGGGTTGGGCCAAGGAGAGGAGGAAACAGTATGGAGCAGAGAGAGGTGAAAGGGGTGTGTGTGTGTGTATCTTGACTGCGTCGCAACTTTCACTATTGTGTCCAGTATTTTTGGAGACGCCACCTGGCAACCCTAGAACCATCATTACATTTCTTTATAGCGGTTTGTGAAAGAAAGGGTAGGTGCACTCACTGGATCATAGAGACAGCTGCCTCGGGTGCACGGAAATCAACCCACAACAGGAAGATCTATACTGCAAAACCAAACCCTCCAAAGCAAAGAAGGAACCAGCACTCCAGGGGTCTCAATACAAAATCTATACAAAGTGTCCTATAAGGGAGCGTACGAGAGGCAGCAGTGCAAATCACACCGCCACTGACGTGTACTGTGTAACGGATGCTCGCCACAAACCGGACAGGACCGCAAGGCCGAGGTGGGGATTAGAAAACACTGACCTAGAGACGTGAGGTCCCGTCCAGTGTGCAGGTTTGTAGTCATGGATAGCCGGGTCAGGGTAGGAGAATGTAGGATAGTTGAAGGCAAGCCGAGGTCGAGGATTGGAGAGAGCATGGTGGTCGTAGGGAAGCCGAGGTCGAGGATTGGAGAGAGCATGGTGGTCGCAAGGAAGCCGAGGTTGAGGATTGGAGAGAGCAGGATTGCAGACGGGAACCAGGCAATGCAGGACAAGGTGAGGCAGCAGTGAATGTGACTAGCACACGTCACAAGGTTTATGCTCAGCTAACTTCCTGGTGGAAGAGGCTGAGCCTAAATAGCAGGGTCATCCAATCAGGCGTAGGGCTACACAGCAGGCAGGGATCAGGCAGGAGCCAATCCGGCAACCGGAGCTTGACGTGGGCAGAGCCTGCATCTGATCCTCAAAGTACCCAACCCCTCCCCCCCCCCCCCCCCCCCGTGGAGCAACCTCAACTTGATGTTCCTTATTGGGAGCCACACCATGTCTCCAAGTTGATATTCTGGAGAAGAACGCCTATGCCAATCGGCATGGTTTTTCTGGAAGGTGACGGCTTTCACCAGACTCAACCGGATCTTGGCCCACAGCTCCTGCAACTGTACAATCCGGTCAGCTAAGGCTGGGAATCTTGACGGGACGATGGAAGCGCCGATAGATGAAAAACAAAATGGCGATTCCTGGGACAACTCATTCTGTAAATTATTGTGGGCGAATTCTGACCATGGTAGTAGATCGGCCCAGTCATCCCGGGTGTCGGAGATGAAACAGCGGATTAACTGCTCCAAGGACTGGTTAGTCTGCTCCGTCTGTCCATTGGACTGTGGATGGCATGCAGAGGAGTAGTACAGAACTGTCCCGAGTCGTAAACAGAAGGCCCGCCAAAACTTTGAGACGAATTGGGAGCCCCAATCTGATACAATGATCTGCGGTGCCCCGTGGAGGCAGATTATATCCCGGATAAAGATCTCAGACAAGGGGCTGGCATTGGGCAGGGATTTTAGTGAGACAAAATGGGCCTGCTTCGTGAAGCCATCCACCACAACCAGAATTGTGGTCATGCCCCGGATTGGGGTAGCTCCACGATGAAGTCCATGGAAATGTGGATCCATGGACGCTCCGGAACTGGAAACGGTCGGAGGGGACCCACCAGACAGCTCCTAGGAGTCTTGGTCCAAGCACACGAGGCATGCTGTCACAAAGTTCCCCATGGATCTCAGGCCACCCAAATGTCCGCTGCAGGAGTTCCATAGTCCTCCTCACCCCCGGGTGCCCGTGGTCTTGGAGCTGTGACCTTATTAGAGAACCCCACGTTGAAAGTGCGGCGGCACCTAGAGCCGACCAACCAGGACGATGACGCCCCCCGGGATCCGAGACTTCCTCGCAAACTATGTCTTCCAAGGAGTCGAAGGTGGCAGCCGCGATAATCCAGGAAGCCGGCAGTATAGCCTCCATGTGATCCTCAGCAATGTCATCCATCAAGAATTGGCGGGAGAGAGTGTCAGCTTTTACGTTCTTGGATTGGAGCCAGAAATGTAAGAGATGATGAAATTGAAGCGTGAGAAGAAATGAGACCACCTTGCTTGCTGAGATCCTAGGCGATGAGCGCCCTCAATGTATATAATTCTTGTGGTTGGTAAGGATCGTGATGGGATTCTCAGACCCTTACAACAGATGCCTCCATTCCTGTAGCGAAATTTTAATAGCCAAAAGCTCTCAATTGCCCACATTATAATTATGCTCAGCTGGTGAAAATCTCTTTGACAAAATGTAACCTCGCCTTTGTGTCAGTACCGCCCCTGTCCAGACTTTGGATGCATCAGTTTCAGTGCCTTTTTAAGTCTCTCGAAGGCCTCTATGGTCTCAGACGGACACTGTAAAGGATCCACCCCCACGCTGGTCAGAGCAGTGATGGATGCTAGAACCGAGGAATTTTTTTGGATGAAGCGCCGATAGTATTTGCGAATCCCAAGAAGCACTGGATAGCCTTTAAGCTGATGGGACGTGGCCATTCCAGATCGGCTTTGACCTTTACCGTATGCATTGCCAATCCTGTAGCTGAGATTATGTACCTCAGGGAGGAGGTACTCATCTGGTGAAATTGACATTTCTCTAACTTGACGTTCCAGCAATTCTCTCTCAGGCGTTCTAGGACCTGTTTGACGTGATCGGTGTGTTCGTGTGCCGCCTTCAAGAAGATGAGAATGTCGACCAGATAGACTATGACAAATTTGTACAACAGTACAACAGGTCCCGAAAGATTTAGTTGACAAAGCTCTGGAAGACGGCCGGAGCATTACACAGCCCGAATGGCATGACCAAATACTCGTAATGTCCATCTCGAGTGTTAAATGCCGCCTTCCACTCGTCGCCCTGATGAATCCGGTCCAGGTTATACGCTCCTGGTAAGTTGAGTTTCGTGAATATGCAGGCTCCCTGCAACTGGTCGAATAGCTCAGAGATGAGAGGTAGCGGATAACAATTCTTGACCGTAATTTTGTTCAGTCCATAATAGTCGACGCACGAGCAGAGCGACCCGTCCTTTTTTTTTGACGAAGAAGCCGGTCTTGGCAGGGGAGGACGACTTCCTGATGAATCCTCTCTGCAGATTCTCCTGGATATATGCCTTCATGGCATGAGTCTCTGGGAGAGACAGTGGGTAGGAGCAACCTCTAGGGGGCACTGACACGGGCACCAGCTCGATGGGACAATCGAAGGGACGATGTGGCAGCAGCTCCTTAGACTGGGACTTGTCGAAGACATCCCCATAATTGAAGTAGGTGTTCGTTAGGACGAACGGGGTATCCTCAGGTGGTAGGACGATACTGGACAGTGTCTGGAACACCTCTGAGCAGGACGACTTACATTGAGTGCTCCAGGGTGCAAGTCGAGACGCCGTCCAATCCACCAGGGGATTATGCTGTTGAAGTCAGGGTAAGCCGAGAATGAGTCGACGGATGGCGAGTGGATGACATCCAAGCGTATCTCCTCCATATGATCTTTGCCCTTCCTCAAACGTAAGTGGGCCATCTCTAGGGAGATGAACATCAGCTGTAACGGCCTACCGTCGATCGCTTCTAATCCAACCGGGACCCGTTTCTTAGTAATAGGGATTCGGTGCCTTTCAGCAAAAGCCTGATCGATTAAATTGCCGCCCGATCCGGAATCCAGGAAGGCCTACGTTTTGACAGCGAAGGATCTTCCGAGCAACTCCACTGAAAGAAGAAGCCTAGTAGGTAAGCCCAAAAGAGAAGGGTAAATAGTTCCCAGTGTGACTCTCCCGGATCTCACTGGGAAATGGCGTTTCACAATTTGTTGGGGCATTGGAGGGCCTGATGCCTGGCAAGGCCGCAGTACATGCAATGTCCTGTAGTTTTTCTGCAGAGTTTTTCGCTGGATGAGAGCCTACTACCTCCCAGTTGCAGAAGTTCCTCTGGTTCCGGGAAATCGGCAAGAATGGAAGCTACCGAGAAGGGTGGAAAGGAGCGGATACATCCTCGGCGCTTAGCTCTCTCGACTCTCCATTCCTGCAGACGCTGATCCATGTGGATGGAGGAGATTCTCCAGCTCCCCTGGCCATCCAAGCACGGAAAGTTCGTCCTTAAGGCTTTCGGAGAGGCCCCGCCAGAATGCCGCAGTGAGTGTCTCATTATTCCGCGGCAAGAGTCCCGAACTCGATCGCGTAGCGAGCCACCGAACGAGAGCCCTATGAGACGTGCAGAATAGAAGAGGAGGCGGTCACTTTCTGTCCTGGTGTGTCAAATACCCGCCAGAGTTCATGCGTGAATAAAGCCAGATCATTAGTAAGGTCCGGTCTGTTCTTCCAGATAGGTGAGGCCCAGGCCAATGCCTCGTCCGAAGTGACCTAATGCATGCCACACAGGAGTGCTGAGATAGGGTGATAACTCGAACTGAATCGAGCACTGGTTGAGAAAACCAAAGCCAAGAAAGCCATGTGGATTCTCGCCATAGCGGTTGGGAGTAGGAAGCCGTGGTTCTGATGAGGCGTACGAGGTGACTGGTCCCGGTGCTACTGCAGTGGTGGGGGGGGGGGAAGGGTGTGCCGATGTGTGTGATACCCAAGTCAGTGCGGCGTGTACAAGGGCTCGGAGTTGGTCCATGCATCTCTCATTTTGTTCCCTGTATAGTTCTAACTTATGAAATAAGCTGGCGTGCACGGCCAAAACCCGACCCACCACAGCGGGGTCCATGTTTGCTGGGCTGAGCATACTGTAATGGATGCTCACCACAAACCGGACAGGACCGAGAGGCCGAAGTGGGGATTACAAAAATTACCAACCTAGAGACGGGGATCGCGTCCGGTGTGCAGGTTCGTCATCACCCCCTCATGAAGCGTCATATGACGCGAAGCGCGTAGAGGCATCGAGTCAGCACGTTCTGTGAAGTGTGAAGCTGGACGCCGTGATGACGGACATCTGACGTCAGCCCTCTCCCACGAGGATGCTGCGACCGGCTCTACAGCTGCTTGTGGTTCCTCCCAACGCTAGAGCAGGACAATTTCCTACCTAGGATTTCCCTTCCCCCCACCCTTGTGTGCGGGAACGGTTCTTACCATCGATTGGGACTAGGTCCAGGCTAACATCTTAAACCTTGATGTGGGGGAGACCAGAACGGATTATTAATATGTAAATTGTCAGTTTATGTAAAAAAATAAAGTATCGTATATTTGTACTAATAGCGCTTTCTTTTTATGTTTTAGTGTGTAATATTGGCCCCGTTGATCACGGGAGAATTGTGGATTTGCAGGACGGACACTGATAAGGGTTATTAGGAGACTATAGGGTCAGCGCGTGCTGACTATCATCAGGACTTATGGAGAGTGTACACGACTAGATTTTCCATGGGTGTCATCATCACGATTAACAAAAACGTGACATCTACACTGTAAATGAAAATCATACCCAGTCTTATCAAGCTCCCAACCCACGGCATTATATATGGATGGATGTTTGTGTCAACTGGAGCGTCACTCGGAGTGTGGTCAAGTATACAGTACTACGATAGACAAAGGAGCCACAATACACGTCCAATAGGAGAAATTATTTAGTACAGGGCTTCTAAACTCCAGTCTTCAAGCCCTTCCCGAACAGGTCAGGTTTTAAGGCTATCCCTGTGTCAGCACAGATGGCTCAATCAATCCCTGCTTCAGCACAAGTGGCTCAATCAGTCGCTGCTTCAGCACAGGTGGCTCAATCTTCGACCTGTTTGGGGGGCCTGAGGACTGGAGTTGAGATTTAGTACATTACGGTCTGTGCTTTCTCTGTTTGTTCTTCTCCCGAGTACGGGTCATTTAGTTCAATCCTTTGGCCAAAACATTTCAAGCCTGGGAACTCGTCACAGCGCCGCCCTCTCAGCAGGTCCAACACTACCCATTATAGTGCTGTGAACTTTTAACCCCATAGACACTGCATACGTCACACACCCCATGCTATTGGCTTTATTATGGTTTTGTTTTCTCTTTCCAGTGGAAGAAATACGAAAGACACAGTATATAATTGGCAGTGTAGGTAGCGTGCGCGATGGGCACTTTCCAGGCGCACCGGCGCTTGCGCCAACATCCCCAAAACCGGGACAAAGTTCAAAGAACCCCTACTGTCTCCGCTAAACCGGGACATCTGATCACCCCAAGTGTAGGACCCGCTAAGAGGGCGGCGCTGTGACGTGGGCGCAGGCTTATAATGTTTTGGCCAAAGGATTGAACTACAGTAAGTGACCTGAACAGACAGAGGCAGAACAGAGCGTAATGTGCGATATTGGACATTGGATATATTGGTGGTGTCACTGGGGGTCTCGTCATTTGTTGTGTGTGAAATAACCAGTAACACACTAAACCTCCCTGATATAAACTTGATTGGGTATAGACCTTTCCAAATGGAATCATACAGGTCATTTAGCAGTCGTATTCAATGCTAGATTGTCAGCTCTTTGGGGCAGGGACCTGCTTCCTATTGCCAGAATTTGTCTTTAGGCTGCAGACCAAGCAATATCCTACGGGTTTTTTTTATAAATCAGTTCTGTACTATGAGAAAATACTGATCGCATATAAAAAAAAAAAAAAACTCTGAATGACATTTTTAATATATTATGTAACAAGCGTTTTTGTTTCTATAGCAACCATTTACAGAGTCACATCCCCTTCCTCTTCTGAAACAGGCATTGACACACCCCTTTTTGAGTCCTGCTCTCTCTTACAGTGTATCAATTGTATCTAGTGACTGCCTGGTCACATGATCTTCCCCACAGAACTGTGCATGTTTGATCATCTTCTGCTGCACTGACAGCCATTTAGTGAACCCTGAGCCGAATCTTCGCCGATCGATCACAGGAGAACGGATTGATCGGCAACATAGCCAATTACTTTTCATTGTGTGGATTGTATTGATGCACATATTAAAGTGAAAATTAAATAAAAATGTATACATTTTTTTTAAATGCAGTTTGGACGGCTGCTTTAATTAACATAGATGATCTCTTTACCTACAATGTTATTGGCCAATCTCCCAAAATGAAAACTCACCCAACTAGTATCTTAATCATTTGTTTCAGCTTTATTATACAAAATCAGTGAAAAGAAAAATATAAAACACGTTTAAATGACACATCTCATCCAAGACCATTCTGATTCCTGGCTCTGTACAGTTTCTGGGTTATACAAACACACACAATAAACAAGAAAAGAACATTTTGTAAAGTATACACGCAATAGAAATACAACGTTTTGAAAAAAAAAAAGACATTAACGGTAATGTATTAAAATAAACAAAAAACAAATGGACGGAAGAATTTGACAACATACTTGCAAACAAAATGACAAGGAAATATTATATACAGCGAGTCCTCGCTTACCGGCGGATGCCTTACCCGACAGTCACCGCCGCCGATTAACATGGGACCCCCAGTCCGACGGCGGTTTGCAGGACGCATTCCGTTGGATAAGCGAGAACCGTCTGTATATTAGCTTCAACATATTCCACAACGCAGTACAATGGGTTTACAGACAAATAAAAGGACAAAAAAAAGAGATACACACACACACGATTTTTGTGGGGGCTGAGTGTAGGTGATATAAAAGTGCATTTGTATGTTATGATATTTATTATATTCCTGCATCTAAGCGTCCTTGTGTCATCCCCATTTCTCGTTCTGCTTCATCTTCGAATAAGCGCGTTATAAGAGGAGTTGGGGGGATTTGCCAGCAATTATGGTTTAATATACCTAGGAATTCCGGTTTTACCCGAAATACACGGGAAAAAAAACACCACTGACTGAACATCTCGCGCTTCCGGTTAAAACCGTTAAAAAACAGAAATGAAACATTGAATTTCACCTGTTGTCGCGGACAAAAGCAACACGAGAGAGTATGGTGTTTAGCTTAGCACTGCTCATCCGTTTCCAAATGCAAATTGTGCGCCAATGATATAGATATATATATATATATATTGGTCGACAAATCACCAAAAAATCTACTCGCCACCTAGTACCACACGTGTGCTGTTTGGGCCAATAGGAGCTCGCCACGATGTTAAATCCACTCGCCCAGGGCGAGCAAATGTATAGGTTTGTCGAACACTGTATATATATATATATATATATATATATATATAAAAACATCGGTAACACTGATAGAAACGGATATTTGTAATAAAAGGGAAAAACAGCAGAAAAACTAAAAGTAATAAACACTGATTTTACAAAACAATAAACACTCCGAAAACTGTTATGTCCCTAAATATACCCGGTTATAACGGCAGTAACATGTAATAAACCCGGTGCCTGGGCCCAGCAATCTGTGGCCACTTTTCTGAGGTTCAACATTTCAAGTCTCATGGACGTTTGTGGTGTTTGGACACACGCACACACACACCTTTTGCTGTGCGTCAAGAAACTTTTTGGGAATTTGATACATAGCCCCTCAAAATGGCTAATTTAGGGGTTTCTCAACTCCAGTGCTCAAGACCCACCCCCCACTCCCAACAGGTCAGGTTAAGGATATCCCTGCTTCAGCACAGGTGGCTCAATCAGTCCCTGCTTCAGCACAGGTGGCTCAAAGACTGAGCCACTTGTGCTGAAGCAGGGATATCCTGAACACCTGCCCTGTTGCGGGGGCTTGGGGACTGGAGATGAGAACCCCTGTGATAATTTATCAGTAAATTATTAAGGACACAAGTCTTGGTAACCCTTTCGCTGCCGGAGTAGAGACACCCGCTATACTCGGCATCTCAATGCGTTGCAGAGAAACGTCTGCTAGGGAAAGGGGATGTGTCATTCCCAGCTTTAGTGCTTAACACAAGAGAAACACGGTGCACATTTTCATGCATCTAAAGCACTTTAGAATAATATTTCAAAGCCAAGCCCAACACACGGATCTTGGTCATTCGGACAGGCACATCCACTTAATTTTTTAATAGAACAATCATTGCTCCAAATCCTATAGGGCAAATGAATTGCTGATCCATCTGGCAGCACAGTGGGGTAAGTGCATAAACAAACACTTGGATTGTAAGCTCCTGGGGACAGGAATTCCCTTAGGTTTGTTTTAATGTCTGGTAACCTCATTTCCCATGGATTTCCCTTTTGTCAGTATTATACATTGATCCAGGGAGCAATCTTAGGCCCATATGTACTAAATGGGGGTACACTTGGCACGCCCTACCTCCCATTCCAATGTTAAGGTGTGCTAAAGCTTTAGTTTTTTTCCCCCCTAGAAACATAGGGGGACACTCGCTAACCGGATGCGTTATCAAATAAGTGGCAGTTACCACGGGATCGTGGATTGATAAAACATATCGTAGGCGAGTGAAAACCAGCGCCAATTGGCAAGTGTCGCCATGAAGGTCTCTGCCTTCTTCTGGGTCCCATAAATCTACAGTTACAGTATGAGTGAGTATCAACAAGTGAGACTTTAGGAAAGGTTGGCCGGGATAGGCCGATCTCTTTTCAACAGTAACTATTACTGTATCTCAGGCGTGCTCAACGCCAGTCCTCAAGACCCCCCACAACATTCAGATTTAAGGATATCCCTTGCTTCAGCACAGGTGGCTCAATCAGTGGCTCTTTGACCTGAGCTGAAGCTGGGATATCCTTAAAAGCCGATCTCTTGAGGGGGAAGGGGTCTTGAGGACTGGCGTTTGTGTTATTTGTGTTACTCAATACTTAGGGGGTCATTTTATATTGTCCGCAGACTCCGGGATTCAATGGGTATTTACGGCCGAAAGCAGCCCAATCTGGCCATGTCGGACAATACAGAATGACCCCCTTATAGTGCTAAATACAAAAATAGCAATGACCGATTAGCAAGATTAATGGAAGGATATAATTACCCCTGAGTTAGTCGTATTGTTTTGCGTTTAGTGGTTAGTGATTGAGATATTATAATGTAACAGGCATCATGGAAGGTTCTGAGATAGTGATGTCTGGGTCCCACACAGCCTCCAGACTCGGTCTGTCCCACCCATTCCCATGCGTGATGCAGAGATGCCTTCACGTTGAAAGCTCAGCAGAAGTCTTTAGCGTGTGGTGGGAATAGCCGACTTGTGTCCGTCTTCCTTTATAAGATGTACAGCCCCACGAGGGCCACCACAGCACACCCAGCGAGAAGAGCCCAGCGGAAGAACGACACAGACTGGTCCAGGGATGGGACGCTCTTCTCATGGTTTTGGCTCGTGGATTGGAGACCTCCTGTTACAGGGAACACACACAGATTGTTATGGTGACTTCACTAGATACCGTAAATAGGGTTGCCAGGTGGCTTCTCCAAAAATACTGGACAGAAAGGTGAAAGGTGCGGCACGCCCAAGAGACACACACACACACCTCACCATGCTGTTTCCTCCTCTCCTTGGCCCCACCTCCAGGCTCCTGACACCACCTCCTGATTGGCTGCTGCTGGGTAATGCAGCCAATCAGGATGGAGGAAGCCGCCCAGCCCCCTAGCAACAGCCCTGCTCTCTCTCTGCTCGGGGCAATTCCGCGGTCCCCCAAGCCGGTCAGGTCACTGTCCAGAGAGGTAATACCGGAAAACACATACACGCCCAGAGAGGCAATACCGCTATACACATACATGTCCAGTATTACCTCTCATTTTTTACTTGACAGTGTCCCAATACAGGACAGTCCGGTGCAATACTGGACACCTGGCAACCCTAGATACCTACAGGGACACAGAGCCCTATTTATTTGCTGGTGCCAGGGGTGCCACCTTCTACTGAAGGGTAACCCGGAGATAACATTTTTACATTTAGCGCTTACCTTCAGCGGTGTCTACCCAGCATCCTCCCAGCATCTCCCCCTGCAACTCCTGTCAATATGGCGCCGCACACCCATGTTGACAGGGATTGCAGGGGGAGATGCCGGGACGATGAGAGGCACGCCGCCCGGAGGTTTTCAAGGTAGACCCGTAGCCTGGAGATACATGGCCAAAACCTGTAGTCTCCAGGTCAAACCCGGAGTGGTGGCCACCCTGGCTGGTAGTGACCTATTAGAGACACCTTATGACCCATTCACACCCAGAGTGCCAGTCTCCATGATGGCGTAACTACATCCTGGAGCATCCAAAGGGTTAAAGCAGATCACCAAAATTAGTTTTATTGTTTTCCTAGCTGTGTTTTTGTTTCATTTTAAAAAGGCCCACAGCCTGCAGTAGAGTGTCCACATGGCTACTCCTGCTGTGTACTCCCCTTTCCCCACATGGCTACTCCTGCTGTGTACTCCCTTTTCCCCACATGGCAACTCCTGCTGTGTACTCCCCTTTCCCCACATGGCAACTCCTGCTGTGTACTCCCCTTTCCCCACATGGCAACTCCTGCTGTGTACTCCCCTTTCTGCACATGGCAACTCCTGCTGTGTACTCCCCTTTCCCCACATGGCAACTCCTGCTGTGTACTCCCCTTTCCCCACATGGCAGCTCCTGCTGTGTTCTCCCCTTTCTGCACATGGCAACTCCTGCTGTGTACTCCCCTTTCCGCACATGGCAACTCCTGCTGTGTACTCCCCTTTCCCCACATGGCAACTCCTGCTGTGTACTCCCCTTTCTGCACATGGCAACTCCTGCTGTGTACTCCCCTTTCTGCACATGGCAACTCCTGCTGTGTACTCCCCTTTCCACACATGGCAACTCCTGCTGTGTACTCCCCTTTCCACACATGGCAACTCCTGCTGTGTACTCCCCTTTCTGCACATGGCAACTCCTGCTGTGTACTCCCCTTTCCGCACATGGCAACTCCTGCTGTGTACTCCCCTTTCCACACATGGCTACTCCTGCTGTGTACTCCCCTTTCTGCACTAGGCTGCACAGAGGTTCTCTCAGATAAGGTTGTTTGTGGTGTACTAATGTTATTAGGCGACAGGGGTTTAGCGGCTACATTAGAGGTTGGGGCTCATTTTTTAAGGAATAATATACACATGTTAAAAGAAAATTCAGAGGGCAGGAAAAAAAACTAGAAGTGAAAAATGAGGTCTTGCTGTACAGTATTGGGATGAAATGTTTAAAAAGCAAAGGATATAAACGTGCAGGAGAAACGGCCTTTTAAACAGTGAGGAAAAAAACTCATTTTAGAAATGTTCATAGAATAATTATGCTTATGGGAAGTCTCCTATTTGAATGTCCGAATAATTGTATAATGCAAACAAAACCGCAGAGATCGCACAAAGGGCAGGAAGCAGTGTCCGATTTCCCATTAGGCCCGGGCCTAAGGCGGCAAAATTTGGGGGGCGGTAAAAATGTCCACCTCCATTTGCTGCACTCTCGGCCTATCTGACTTAATGGGAAGGGACTTACTCGCCTGTGCCTGCCGCCCTGCTTCTCCTTCAAAAATCGACTGTCAAATGACACCGTGGACATCACAACCGGCGTCTTGTTGCCATGGCAACCGTGACGTCAAATGACGTTTTGGTAACGCGATGCTGTGCAGCGTCACGTTGGTGACGTCCGCGGCGTCATTCGACGCTGGATTCTGAAGGAGAGGCAGGACGGCAGGCACAGGCGAGTGTCTAAGGGCACCAGGACGGAAGCATATTCCAGGGAGAAGAGCTCGGACAAGAGGTCATTCTCTGACGCTGGAACTTCACCAAAAGGGTGGTGGATTCGGGAACTCGCCTCACAGCAGAGGTGGTTAGGGGCTAACGCAGTAAGGCAGGGCCTCTCAACTCCAGTCCTCAACCCCCCCTCCCCCCAACAGGTCAGGTTTTTAGGATATCCCTGCTTCAGCACAGGTGGCTCAATCAGTCCCTGCTTCAGCACAGGTGGCGACCGTTTGACTACACTGGACTCTGGCGAGTGCTCCATTTTAACCTCTTAAAATTTCAAGCGCTCATATCTGCGAAACGGAGCATCAGATTTAAAAAATAAACACAACATAAGGCTGCGCTTTTAGTGCTCGCGACGGCGACGTCGCTCGAAAACAAATACATTGACTCCGTCGCCAGCGCTTATAGCAAGCACGACGGTGCGGCAAAAAATTTGGTAGCCGGGTCTATTTGAATTTTTAGAGACAGTCGCCACATGTGCCTGTCTCTAAACCAATCAGAGACCGCGGCCCGCCCCCTTTGGTGACATCATTGGCGACGTCGCTAAAAACCAAATTACAACTATTGCGGGTGGCGACGGCTGACGTCAATCGGTCGCGTCGCCAGCACTGTAAGTGCGGACTTAGATAGGGCGAGGAGAGACGTATGCTGGAATCCAAGAAGTAAAATATACGGTGTCCCGGCGAGTGACGTTTTACACCGTGTTACTATATTGTCTTACCGTTTGACGTGTTCGTGATTCTGCTTCTTACTGTTGGTTTCTCGGCACTTGGGGGAACTTTCGGAGACTGTTCTGATGACAGCGTCTGCAGTTCTTCAAAAACCTGGGGGTCACGATAATGTGTAAATAATGTTAAAACGAGCAGACTTTCCCTGTTGTATCAGCCTGTACGGGTGAAGTTTGTAACGCAGGCGCCCAGATCCACAAAGCCCTGGGAAGTCACCAACATGACGTAGCCTTCCAGCGTATGTTTAAAGGAAGTAACGGTAACCCGTGCAATCCTCCGTAAACATTAAAGCGTTAACTACAACGGTCGTTAGTGATAATGATATGCACAATATACGCCGATGAGGAGTAACCCTAACATCACGTATCCACTAAAGACCGGAAAGGTTAACGCGGGGACTTGACGCTACGTTCGTTGAGTCAGACCTAAACTTCTAACTAATCTAGATTTTGGCACACTTGCATCGAATGCAGCATTCTTACCCCTACGCTACGCTTTCAGCGGATAATTGAACATTCCACCCCTCCCCCAGCATATTTGCCACCTCTCACCTTGACATTGAGCAGGAACGCATTCTTGGCCTCTTCTAAGATCCTTTCCTTGGTCACTTTGTCCACTTCTATGGAGTTCATCCGGGATCGGTAGAGCTGTTTGAACTTTGTCGCGTTGGTGACGTTGTCAAAGGAGAAGAAAGCCAGACCCTCACCAGTGGCTGGAAGGTGCAAAGCCTTCTGAGCGATCTTCTTGAGGACCTGCCCACCTGAGAGGTCCCCTAAGTATCGTGTGTAAGCATGGGCCACCAGCAGCTCGGGCTCCTCCTGGCCAACGTGGTGAAGTCTGTCCACATAGTCTTTGGTGGACTGGGGACACGGGATCTCCTTCCTCCACTGCGGCCCATAGAAATACTCAAGGTCTTGCTCCAGGGTCTCCTTACGGTGGAGCTCCAGGGGGAAATGAACCGGGGAGTAGACAGCATTCTCCTTATTGCGATCAATCTCTTCCTCCAGCGCTTCATAAACAAAGTATAAGGAGGACATGACAAGCTGAAAAACAAAGTGTGTAGGTCAATGATCAACCTGATATCCATCTGTCTACCTTACTAATGCCCACTAGTGCACCTTTATCATCATTCACTAATGGTTGAGATAATGCCAATTGTTACTTCTATAACATTATCCTTACCTTTCATTCACTATGGATGTACTGTGGCATTCACAAAATACATTTAGCACTATAGCAATGTACCCTTATTCCCAAACTCTACACACCAGAAACAGGGAACGCCATCTGCAGTGGTTGAAGTGTTGTTGGTTCTTGGGGGTACAGAGTATTAATACTTTTTGATTGACATATCAGGAGTACGGTTTATGGCTGTCTACATGGGATTGCACCTTCTAAACCCTGTAATCACGAGGCTTCCCAACTATCCCGGATGGTGGATCCATCTTTGAAGCTTCTCAACTATCACAGATGGTGGATCCATGTCTAATCAACATCTGGTCATAATGGGCTGAAGTAGCACTCAGAATGCAGGTTCCTACCTTGAACTCGTTGAGTGAGACCTGCCCCTTCTGGAAGGTCCTCATGAACTCTGTGTTTTCAGCTTGCACATGGACCTCCTTGGTCGCCTCTTTCAAGGCTTCAGACAAATCTTCAAAGGCGCTGAAGGAGGAAGAAAATACAACGGTTACCCAGTGTTCCCCATACCCAACGAGTAACCACACATCAGTACTCCCGAGTATCCATGCATCGGTACGGAGACAGGACGTTGTGGCTGTGTGGGGCACAGACGAGATGAGGTGTTTTGATGTTTTTCCTGTTCAGTAAGGGCATGTGCCTACATGACTCCACTGGATGTAACTGAGATTAAGACCCATAATTTGGACTACAAACACACAGGAGTAATGACGGTGAGATCTTAAATGTTTGATGATCCATTGATCTACTGTATTTAAACGTTTACACCAGACAGCCATTTTAAAGGGCCGTCGTAATTAGCGGGCAAGAAAAGTGTTTTTCTTTTTTTGTTAAACAATTTATCAATTTAATCATCTCAGCGTCATGTTTACTAAGCAATGCTACTCTGTTAAAGCTGCGGCGAAAGACACCTTCATATAAACGAGCTGTAAGGCGTCTTATGGCGCACGAAATAAATATGGCCGAACATTTTTTTTACTAATTTGCTTACTGTGCAAAATAAAAAACATCTATTTTGGCGACGCGGCCAACAGGAAGGCACAACGCCATGCGTGACGCAGGGGATTTAAATACCAGGAAGTAACAGGGACCCCATGCTCCCCGAGATACTGTAGGGAGCGCCGCCGGTAGCAGCTCTGCAGGTTTAAAGGTCCTGGTCACACAGGACAATAACAAGCCGCAAGGGATGATGTCACGGCTTTCTATTGGTCCGCGTGACGCGGGCGCTTTAAATCTGCCATTTCGATTGCCCTACACAGCCCAGTCAGAGCTGCTGCCGGCACCCACTTCGGAGGTCTGTTTCTCAGGAAGCAGGGGGTCCCCGGAGCTGAAATTAACACGCTTCTGCCATACAGCCCCCCCCCCCCCCCCCCCGCTTCAACCCTATAACTATTAAAACACTAACAGGAATGTAGGATTGCAGCTTTAGAAATGTGTTTACCATCTGCTATTGATTTCTTACATCCTGATCACATACCTACTGCACACAGAATTTCTAGGGCTCGGATCCCTGCCCCTGGGAGCTAACAATCTAACCTGGTGGGGGGGTCAGAGATACCCGGGGAGGTCAGGGGACCTGACCCCGGCATTCACAAGAAGAGCTGGCCCCCCCACGGGGTTCGCCCACTTCAAAGGCCCCTTGTGGGAGAGTAACGGGCGCTATGCTTGAAGGATAAGCAGCGAAGTTACCGCCGCCCGAATCCGGGCGCTAAAAGAGCGAGACATAAAGGGGTTTCCCCCCCCTCCCGCTCGTCTCCCCCTTTAACCCCTAGAGCGCCGAACGGACTGGGATCTGCAGGCAAACAGACAGTTAACCCCTTCGCTGCCAGGGGTTCGCGCCCTCCCCGGTAGCAAAGGGGTTAAAAAGAAAGACAACCCGTCCCAGGTTTGTGCCAGCAGTTGCTGCCCCCCTCTGGCAGAGAAAGGGTTAAAAGAAGACAAGACAAACACACTGTACCTCTCCGATCTGGGGCTGCCGGGCGTCTCCATCCTCTCTTCTCTCTCTTGTCCCCTCTCCTTCACTCTCCGCTCTGGGTATAACGCCTCTCTTCTCTCTCTCTCACTCTCTGGGTATAACTTCTCTCTCCTCTCCGGGTATAACTTCTCTCTCCTCTCTCACTCTCTGGGTATAACTTCTCTCTCCTCTCTCACTCTCTGGGTATAACTTCTCTCTCCTCTCTCACTCTCTGGGTATAACTTCTCTCTCACTCTCTGGGTATAACTTCTCTCTCACACTCCGGGTATAATAACTTCTCTCTCTCTCTCTCACACTCCGGGTATAATAACTTCTCTCTCTCTCACACTCCGGGTATAATAACTTCTCTCTCTCTCACACTCCGGGTATAACTTATCTCTCCTCTCCGGGTATAACTTCTCTCTCACTCTCCGGGTATAATAACTCCTGTCTCTCCCTCCCTCTCCGGGTATAATAACTCCTGTCTCTCCCTCCCTCTCCGGGTATAACTTCTCTCTCACGCTCCGGGTATAACTTCTCTCCCTCTCCTCTCCGGGTATAACTTCTCTCTCTCTCTCACACTCCGGGTATAATAACTTCTCTCTCCCGGGGCCGCCGCTCGCTTTATATTCTGTGTGCGTCCGGAAACGTCACGTGGTTCTTGCAGCTGACGGCAGCTTTTCCCGGGATCCTCCTCTTCCTCAGTCACCGCTCTGGGCTGGGGCACGAGGGGGAGCCATAGGGGAAACACAACAGGACGTGCGCATCACACTGCTGCTGTGTGACCCCCAGGGGGGGGGGGGGGATTGTGTGACCCCCAGGGGGGGGGGGGGGGATTGTGTGACCCCCAGGGGGGGGGGGGGGATTGTGTGACCCCCAGGGGGGGGGGGGGATTGTGTGACCCCCAGGGGGGGGGGGGATTGTGTGACCCCCAGGGGGGGGGGGGGGGATTGTGTGACCCCCAGGGGGGGGGGGGATTGTGTGACCCCCAGGGGGGGGGGGGGATTGTGTGACCCCCAGGGGGGGGGGGGATTGTGTGACCCCCCAGGGGGGGGGGGGATTGTGTGACCCCCCCAGGGGGGGGGGGGATTGTGTGACCCCCCAGGGGGGGGGGGATTGTGTGACCCCCCAGGGGGGGGGGGGATTGTGTGACCCCCAGGGGGGGGGGGGATTGTGTGACCCCCCCAGGGGGGGGGGGATTGTGTGACCCCCCAGGGGGGGGGGGATTGTGTGACCCCCAGGGGGGGGGGATTGTGTGACCCCCAGGGGGGGGGGGATTGTGTGACCCCCAGGGGGGGGGGGAGATTGTGTGACCCCCAGGGGGGGGGGGAGATTGTGTGACCCCCAGAGAAAGAGGGGGGGAGAGATTGTGTGACCCCCAGAGAAAGAGGTGGGGAGAGATTGTGTGACCCCCCCCAGAGAAAGAGGGGGGGGGAGAGATTGTGTGACCCCCCCCCCCAGAGAAAGAGGGGGGGGAGAGAGATTGTGTGACCCCCCCCAGAGAAAGAGGGGGGGGAGAGATTGTGTGACCCCCAGAGAGAGAGAGGGGGGGGGGAGAGATTGTGTGACCCCCAGAGAGAGAGAGGGGGGGGGAGAGATTGTGTGACCCCCAGAGAGAGAGGGGGGGGAGAGATTGTGTGACCCCCCCCCCAGAGAAAGAGGGGGGAAGAGATTGTGTGACCCCCCCAGAGAAGGGGGGAAGAGATTGTGTGACCTCCCCAGAGAAAGAGGGGGGAAGAGATTGTGTGACCCCCAGAGAAAGAGGGGGGGAAGAGATTGTGTGACCCCCAGAGAAAGAGGGGGGAGAGAGATTGTGTGACCCCCAGAGAAAGAGGGGGGGGAGAGATTGTGTGACCCCCAGAGAAAGAGGGGGGAGAGAGATTGTGTGACCCCCAGAGAAAGAGGGGGGGAGAGATTGTGTGACCCCCAGAGAAAGAGGGGGGGAGAGATTGTGTGACCCCCAGAGAAAGAGGTGGAGAGATTTTGTGACCCCCAGAGAAAGAGGGGGAGAGATTTTGTGACCCCCAGAGAGAAGGGGGGGAAATTGTGTCCCCCCCAGAGAGATATGGGGGGGAGAGAGATTGTGTCCCCCCAGAGAGATATGGGGGGGGGAGAGAGATTGTGTCCCCCCAGAGAGAGATATGGGGGGGGAGGGAGATTGTGACCCCCCAGAGAGAGGGGGGATTGTGACCCCCCCAGAGAGAGGGGGGATTGTGACCCCCCAGAGAGAGGGGGGATTGTGACCCCCCAGAGAGAGGGGGGATTGTGACCCCCCAGAGAGAGGGGGGATTGTGACCCCCCAGAGAGAGGGGGGGGATTGTGACCCCCCAGAGAGGGGGGGATTGTGACCCCCCCAGAGAGGGGGGGATGTGATCCCCAGAGAGGGGGGGGGATGTGACCCCCAGAGAGGGGGGTGTGACCCCCCAGAGAGGGGGGGGTGACCCCCAGAGAGGGGTGTGTGTGACCCCCAGAGAGGGGGGTGTGTGACCGTGACCCCCAGAGAGGGGGGGTGACTCCTAGAGGGGGGGGGGTTGTGACCCCCAGAGAAGCAGGAATTGGACCTCTCGCTGCAGAGCAATACGTTGCTGTCATTCAACGGGTTAACGGTGCTCCTTAATCACTGCACAATCTTACTAACACACTGATTCACATTCACACACACTGACACAAACACACTTATACACAGACACAAAACAAACACACTGATGACAGACTAATACACACTGATTATAAACACACAGACACACTGATGTACACACACTGATATAAACAAACACTAGTACACTGATAGATACACTGATACAAACAAACACACTGATACACAGGCACTAATACTAACATACACACTGATATAAACACACAGATAAACTGATACAAACAAACACACATACATACATACACAGAGATACACAAATAAATAACTTTTGCACAACCGACACACTGATAGAGGGGTGGGGGGGAAGAGAGGTGGGGGGGTGGGGGGGAAGAGAGGTGGGGGGGTGGGGGGGAAGAGAGGTGGGGGGGTGGGGGGAAGAGAGGTGGGGGGGGGGGGGGAAGAGAGGTGGGGGGGTGGGGGGGAAGAGGGGTGGGGGGGAAGAGGGGTGGGGGGGAAGAGAGGTGGGGGGGTGGGGGGGAAGAGAGGTGGGGGGGTGGGGGGGAAGAGAGGTGGGGGGGTGGGGGGGAAGAGAGGTGGGGGGGTGGGGAGAAGAGAGGTGGGGAGGTGGGGGGGTGGGGGGGGAAGAGAGGTGGGGGAGGTGGGGGGGGAAGAGAGGTGGGGGGGTGGGGGGGGAAGAGAGGTGGGGGGAAGAGAGGTGGGGGGGTGGGGGGGAAGAGAGGTGGGGGGGAAGAGAGGTGGGGGGTGGGGGGAAGAGAGGTGGGGGGGTGGGGGGAAGAGAGGTGGGGGGGTGGGGGGGGGAAGAGAGGTGGGGGGGTGGGGGGGAAGAGAGGTGGGGGGGGGGGGAAGAGAGGTGGGGGGGGGGGAAGAGGGGTGGGGGGAAGAGAGGTGGGGGGGTGGGGGGGAAGAGGGGTGGGGGGGGAAGAGGGGTGGGGGGGAAGGGGGTGGGGGGGGGGAAGAGAGGTGGGGGGGTGGGGGGGGAAGAGAGGTGGGGGGGTGGGGGGGGAAGAGAGGTGGGGGGGTGGGGGGGTGGGGGGGGGGAAGAGAGGTGGGGGGGTGGGGGGGAAGAGAGGTGGGGGGGTGGGGGGGGAAGAGGGGTGGGGGGGGGAAGAGAGGTGGGGGGGTGGGGGGGGGGAAGAGAGGTGGGGGGGTGGGGGGGAAGAGAGGTGGGGGGGGAAGAGAGGTGGGGGGGAAGAGAGGTGGGGGGGGTGGGGGGGGGGAAGGAAGAGAGGTGGGGGGGGAAGGAAGAGAGGTGGAGGGGGAAGGAAGAGAGGTGGGGGGGAAGGAAGAGAGGTGGGGGGGGAAGGAAGAGAGGTGGGGGGGTGGGGGGGAAGGAAGAGAGGTGGGGGGGTGGGGGGGAAGGGAGTGGGGGGGAAGAGAGGTGGGGGGGTGGGGGGGAAGAGAGGTGGGGGGGTGGGGGGGAAGAGAGGTGGGGGGGTGGGGGGGAGAAGAGAGGTGGGGGGTGGAAGAGAGGTGGGGGGGTGGAAGAGAGGTGGGGGGGAAAGAGGTGGGGGGGGGGAAGAGAGGTGGGGGGGGGGGAAGAGAGGTGGGGGGGGGGAAGAGAGGTGGGGGGGGGGGGAAGAGAGGTGGGGGGGGGGAAGAGAGGTGGGGGGGGGGAAGAGAGTGGGGGGGGGGAAGAGAGGTGGGGGGGGGGGAAGAGAGGTGGGGGGAGAGAGGTGGGGGGGGAAGTGAGGTGGGGGGGGAAAGAGAGGTGGGGGGGGGAAAGAGAGGTGGGGGGGGAAAGAGGTGGGGGGGGGAAAGAGAGGTGGGGGGAAGAGAGGTGGGGGGGGGAAGAGAGGTGGGGGGGGGGGGAAGAGAGGTGGGGAGGGGGGGAAGAGAGGTGGGGGGGAGAGAGGTGGGGGGGGGAGAGAGGGGGGGGGGAGAGGGGGGAGGTGGTGTGGGGGAAGAGAGGTGTGGGGGGGAGTGAGGTGTGGGGGGAGAGGTGTGGGGGGGGGGAGGTGTGGGGGGGGGGGAGGTGTGGGGGGAAGAGGTGGGGGGGGGAAGAGGGGGGAAGAGAGGTGTGGGGGGGGGGGGGTGTGTGGGGGGGAGAGGGGGGGGAGAGAGGTGGGGGGGGGGAAGAGAGGTGGGGGGGGGAGAGAGGTGGGGGGGAAAGAGGTGAGGGGGGGAAGAGAGGTAGGGGGAAAGGGGGGGTGGGGGGGGAAGAGAGGTGGGGGGAGGAGAGAGGTGGGGGGGGAGAGAGGTGGGGGGGAGGAAGAGAGGTGGGGGGGGAGAGAGGTGGGGGGGAGAGAGGTGGGGGGGGAAGAGAGGTGGGGGGGGGGGGAGAGAGGTGGGAGGGGGAGAGGTGGGGGGGAGAGGAGAGGTGGGAGGGGGACAGAGGTGATGGGGGAGAGGTGGTGGGGGGGGGAGGGTGGTGGGGGGGGGGGGGGGGGTGAGGTGGGGGGAGGGGGGAGAGGTGGGTGAGGGTGGGGAGAGGTGGGTGAGGGTGGGGAGAGGTGGGTGAGGGTGGGGAGAGGTGGGGGGGTGCAGAGGGAGCGGGGAGAGAAGAGAGGGGGGAGGAGGTAACATGACACAGCACAATCTCACACAGGCACACCAGGCGGTCACACTGACTCAGCAGCAAAATCACAGCTGTCAGGAAAGAGAGAATTTGGGTCATCAATGTTCCTCTGCTTCAGCATATTCTGTGCTACGGTGAAGTCCACTAACTTCAGTGGCACGTTTAATAGGACTACATTTAAACAAAATGTACAAATAATCAAAGGTACACATAAGCATCTTTGTCATTCACTTTTAAAGTCTTCGTAGCAACCACATGTATTGAAGGGGGGGGGGGAGAGGAAGGGGGGGGCGACAGAGGAAGGGGGGGCGACAGGAAGGGGGGGGCGACAGAGAGGAAGGGGAGGGGGGGGATAGGGCGAGGGGTGGATAGGAAGGGAGGGGAAGGGGGGATAGGGGGAGGGGTGGATAGAGGAGGGGGAGGGGGGGGACTTTTACTACCTAATCTCGATTGTGATTAGACTGTTTGTAAACCACTGTGCTCCAGCCACACCATAGATTCAGATTCCCCCCCCCCCTAGTTATCCTAACACTCGTTTGCATCCTGTTCAAAATGAGTGTTTCCTTTAACAATCTGACTGGCTTCCTTTAACAAATCCAACCGTGCTAAAAACAAATATTTAGTCGCCTTTGTTGCTCTGGAAATTAATTACAAATTGCATTTCTTAGGGGCCTCTGAGTGGAGGAGGGGTTTTCAATCAAATATGTTTATCCCTTAACCCCCCTGTCCTTATCAGAGAGCCAGTATAGATAAGGGGAGGGGGAGAGAGGGGGCTCTGCCTGTGCGAACTCTTGTAGAACGCACAGTGACGTCAGACAGAAGGGAGCAGCCGGAGGAAATCACACACCCTCCCAGGTCTCAGCTCCCCGTGTAGATTTAAAATACTGATCGGTGTCAGATTTGAGCAAAAGGGCATCAATCACCCAGACTTGACCCCTTAATCGTTTGAGTGCTGGAAGGGCCACGTCCCCGTCGACCAACCGTGGTCACTACAGGACAGATCTACAATGAAACCCCCCCGCCACCGTGCCTTGGGCAGGACGTCGCTACTACGTGATGGGTGCGGCACTCAAAGCGTTTAACGCGTCCCTTCCATTAGCGCACTTCTGTCCCGGGACGAGGCGTTT